>NC_092054.1:811452-1000285 GCF_003086295.3 Arachis hypogaea | reverse complement strand
ACTGTAGTTACAACTTATAAACCACGGTACAACTATTTATCGCTTCAGCCTCGATACACATCTAAGCGTTTATGTCAATTAAATTTAACTAAGTTGGTCTAAATTTAACATAAATGTGTCTAAATTATATGCTTCTTCTTTCCGTAAAAAATAGCAAAAGAATTTCTTTATCGTGAAACAAGAATTTCTTAACTTTAACATCGAAAGTTTTTAAAGCTCTAAACTTGATACAGTAGTTTTTTTTATGTTTCTTATTCTTCTTCGTACATAAGTGCTTTTATTGTCAAAAAGGATAAACTAAAAAATAAAATATAAAACTGCATAATTATTTCGTTTTTTTTGTTTTTTCTTATTTGTTTTATTCTTTGTAGAAGATGAAATAAAAAAAAAATGAGTGTGAAACAAAAAGAATTATAACACCAAGAAAAAAGTGGAAGAGGAGCAGGAAGTATTTAGAAAAAATACGAAACAGAAAAATAGTATCGAAATTTTTTAAGCACAATACATAAATTTTTTAATTTTTATACCAAAATTTTGTTAACCGTAACGCATAAAATAGAATGTTAAAGTTTGTTTTACTTCTTATTCTTCTTTTTTGTTACTCTTATTTTTTTTTTCTTTTTTTTCATGTATTTTCTTTTGTTTGTTCTTCTCTTGTTCTTGTTTTTTTTTTTTAGAGAGAGAGAAAAAAAGAAAAAATAATAAAGAAGAAAAAAAAAGAGAAAAAGATGTAGAAAAAGGGAGAGAAGAAAGAAAAAGAAGATATGATGATAATAAAAGAGGATAAAGAGAAGGAAGAAAAACGTAAAGAAAAAATGTGTGTATGAGATTTGACTTAGTTGGACTTAATTAAAAAAAATTGATTTTCTAGTATTTTTTTTCCAATACCGAATTAGTACATATATTCCAAGAGATAACAGATCAACCAAGTAACACCTGTTATGTTAGATAAGAGTTATTTAAACTAATTAATTTAAATATATTTTGATGAGTTTTATAAAAATAAAATTTAATTCTTTTTTAGATGTAATAGGATTTTTAATTAAAAAATCTAAATTTTTATACTAGAACTTAATGAGTTATAGTGAGTTAAAATAATTGTGAAAATATTTTGAGTTTTGATATCTAGAAGTTATGTTGTTTTAATTGTTTTAACATTTTTTTCAAAAATTAAAAATTAAAAATTAAAAATTAAAAATATATAACTAAAATTAAAAATTAATATATTCAAAAATATATAACTAAAGATTTGAAAGATATTTTATTTTTGCTTATTACAATTTGTTACTAAAATAACTAATATATTTTTCACATAGTGATAAATAATTTAAAAGATATTTTAATTTAAACTAACTTTTAGCACCTCATGATCGTACTAAAAGTTAAAGCGTCACTTACCTCTAAATCTTTATATTTTATATTATCTTTATTTAATATTGAGCTTTCGCAAATACGAACCGAAATTTTAAACAAGAAATCGAAATAAAACTTTATTTTAATTCACTTAACCACAGAAGTATAAATATTCACATAGCTATAAGGTTTATATATATAGACATATTCAAAGATTGTCAAATACAAGTCCTACCCCTCTAAAATTCAAAACAACTAACGGCGAGGGAAAAATAAAATCTATGACTAAACTAAATACAGAAAGTAGGAATACATGTATATGTTAAGCTTCATAGTTTGGTCGCGGCCTCGCGCCGAGAATTCCTAAACCTGTCACTGAACAAAAGAAATCTGTAGGAGGGTGAGAACTTCATCCTCGCAGGTTCTCAGTAGGGATAGAGAATGGCATGAGAGTAAAGAATTAAGTTGCAAATAATCGCTTTTCAACTTTAAAAAAAATTACCTTTAGAATTCTTTAAAACTCACTTTAAAGACTTTGATTAGTTCTCAGTAAGTTAAATCATTTAAGAAAATCCCAATCAGCAGTAGCAACCGAAACCCGTAACAAACAGACTAACTAAAGCACATAAAGAGAAACAAACACAACACATACACAATCACAGAAAAATACAACAAACAAACACAACCAAAACAAATGCGCAAACAATATGATGCATGTCTATCCCTAGCGCAAGTAATGAGCTCATTTGTCGATTTCGACCCGCACCCGACGCAATCCGACTCGCAAGTCAGATAAGGCCTTCCAGCGGCATAACCTCTGCAAGTTTTTACTTCTTGCAGGCGCTGATTCTCTAGCTGAAGCATGTTCCCCTTTCTCCTGTAAGCCATTCCATACACACGGGCGTCCCCGCACAATCATTCACATATAAAGCCCACGGCTTAACATTTTTCCATCGGTACCATAACCATTTACTTTCTGTCACCCTCTCGTGACCTTTTAAACATTTTATAATCACACGTGCCATGTTCTCTTTTCTCATTATTTCTTTTTCTTAACAAACAGAATTCATATCATAACTTTGGTTTATTTACTTTTTAATAAAGGCGACTTTTCTAAAAATAAAATCATATATATAAACATAAATAATTCATTATTTATTTTTTTAAAATTTGGAGTCTTACATGATGCATGCCTGGTCCTATGCAGACAATGAGTTCATACGTCACTTGATTACCCGCAACCCGACGTTACCTAGGAACTAGTCCTAGATACGATCTTCTGATTTGTGTCTGTCCATGCATACGTGTCGATGTGGTTAAGAATACCACTAGTCCGTGACAACAGACAATCGTCACAAGGCTTGATACCATAATATACCCACAAAGGGGAAACGGAGTTTTAGCAATCAGTGGATAATAATCGCCTCCAAACAACCTCAAGCACCTTGGGGTTTATAGTTCTTTTTCCGCAGTACATCTCAATAAAATCTATCTCTAAGGGACTTTTCTGTCCTTCTTTTTGAAAATTTGTGTCCGGTCCCTTCTTAAAATATCTCAACCTTGTCAAATATTTTACCATTTTTTCTTGGTATTTTTGTACATTTCCAATTTTACCCTCTTTATACATAACTTTGTTTTTCTAATTTGCTTTAGGCTTTTAGTGACGCTTTTACCACTCATATTTCACCATTTTACCCTCATATATTTTTCTAAAAGACTTTCTTAACCTTCATTAAGTTAATTAATAATTTTTAATTTGACTTTATGCCTAAAATTACTAATATGCCTCTAAGTACTCTACTTTTACCGTTTAACCTGATTTAGCGTCAAAATATTACCGGATTAATCCTAATCTTTTTCTACGAGCAAATTATCCATAATAATTTTAGTTAATGCTAATTCTACTTTTAGGAACCTAAAAGATCATTTTATCCTTTATTAATTTATTTACTTATTCTAGTTACTGTTTTTACCGTTTTATTTTTTTACTAATATTTTTATTTAGGTTCGAAACTTTATTGTAATTATAATTTTGACTCAATTAATTTATGTAATTACTAATTTATCCTTGATAACACTAAGTTCAAAGTTTTACTTATCTTTCAATTAAATTACATTTTTAACCCTCTTTTTATCTAAAAATGACTATAACACCCTTTTTACTTTTACACCTTTTTTTTATAGGATTAAAATAAATTTTATACATTTTTTTAACCTCTATACACGTGACTTACATGATCATTTAGTGGCTGAATTTTCAGGGGTGCAGCTTTTTATTTTTATCCACTTTTAGTGACTTTTATAGCTTAAAACTTAAACCCCAAGTGCTCCAAATAATTTAAGTGGTTTCAAACAATTTCTAGAGACAAATAAACTTTATATATCACTCAAATAATAGTTGAAAAATAGAGAAGCATCACTGAATTTTCAGAATTAAGAATCAAGTACAAAATCACCACAAAGTGATTCATCTGAACACTGAAAACAAGCACAAACACATTCTAACTAATCCTAATCCTTACCTCTTATGTAATTTACTTATTAAACCTTTCGTTTTTTGCCTAAAGTGTCGCAAAACGTCGAAATTCAATCATTTTGAGCTCAAATCTCTCTAACTCTTTAGGCGTGTTCCATGGGTATTTCAAGAGGAGTTTTCTATGTACGGAAGATAGTAAAAATTCATCATGGATACTGTTTTAAAAAAATAAAAAATGAAAGGAGAAAGAAAAAGAGTTTACCTAGCCAAAATTTTGATATAAATGCAAGAATTAGCGAAAACGGACAAGAGTTTGTACTTGTATGGTTTGAGTTCTTGAAGAACACATGAAGAACAATGGAAGAAGAGTTGAAATAGGGTTGGGACATAGAGAACAAGTGCAAGAATTTTCTCTCTTTTTCTCTCAAGAATTCTGTCCAAAGAGTGTAAAAATGTGTAAAGTGTTTTGTGAATTTTGTGGTTAATGCTTCTTTAAATAAAAAATCAAGTCTTGATGAACTTATGATGGTAAAAAAGGCTGAATTTTTCATGGTCAAGGTCTGGGCTTTAATGAATAAAGGACGTGAAAATGAGGAAGCTTGGTCAGCGCTTGCATGTCGAGCTTATCCGCAATTAACCGTAGTTAGTTACTCGAGGTTAAAAACACAGCAAAGAGGGGTGAAAGGATGAGATAGTCTCGGCCCAAAAGCTGAGAAGGAGAGACAAGTTATTTGGGTAGCAAGTAAGAAGTTTTGGGATCTTTAAGAGTCGTTTGTGGAATACTAGTCAGAAATTCGGTTCGAAGTAAATTTTACTGTGTGGTAAAATAATTAATGGTTAAAATTTATTTTTAAAGAAATAAATCATGAATGGATGACTAATATTAATCTTGGGACATAATTACCAAGGTAGAAATTATTTTTATCACTGGTTTCGAAGTTTTCGGTTACAAGATTTTTTTCGGCACATGCAAAACCGTCACTAAAGTGAATTTTCTAAAAAGTCTCGAGTGAAAAAAATAAATCAATAATAAACTAATATTTATTATTTACTAAGTCAAACTTGACTTAGAGGGATTAATTACCTTCATAAAGTCAATTTTGACCTTATTAATGATCTGTTTCTATTTAATTTTTTTATTTTTTTCTTTAATTTTTATTTTTTTACCATTGGACCAGCCTCACTATTTTTTATTGGGTCATAATTTGAAATTTTGAAAAATAAATTTTAAAATAATAAAAAAAGTCTATATACCAAAAATCAAATTCTTACATTAGCCACCGTTAAAAAGGTTTTTTTTTTTTTTTTTTTTCTCTTTGTAACACCTCCAACAGAAAACCCATCAATATCACTAAAACTATTCTCCTGGCATGGAAATCTAAATTTACTCTCAAATTTAGACTGAACTTCACCTCTCATCTTTGATTTTGCAAGCTACTGCAATTGGAATAAGAGTTAGCGTTCCTTAGAGATTAAGGTAATCAATACTCTTTGGAATTTTTTATTTTATTTCTTAAATTAGCTCATTTCCATCTAAGCCTCACTAAAAAGTCCAGTTTGTCATGGTACATAGCCAAGTAGATAATAAACTTTACGAAAATGGAGTCCTACTAACAGCGTATCACTTTTGTTCATTGTTATCAATCTTTTGTGTATACATTAGATATTTCAAATGATTGGGGTGTACATTTGTCTATCTAAAAATTTTTTCTTGTGTGTCCATTTACTTGTTACTTTTATATTATATTTATGTATTTTTTTATTGTATAAATATTTATTATTTTATTAATTAAATTTAGGGTTAAGTACGATTTTAGTTTCTAAGGTATAGATAAATTTTTTTTTCGTTTTTAACTTATTTTTGCATGCAAAATTGTCTCTAAGTTCTAAAACCAAGTTTTAAATCATCTTTTTTACTTAAATATTAAAATTTTTGAACAAATTACTCATAACTAAAAAATTATAAAATAAAAAAAAGAGAAAGGGAGTGTTTCTACTCCTTCGAAGGAGGAAGAGAAGAAGAAGAAGGGGAAAAGAAAGAAGAAGAAGAAGAAACTGTCCACGATCCACTTCTGTCTCTGTCTCCACTGTCACTTCCGTATGATTTTGGTCCCTAAGGTAAGGACGATTTTTAAACCAAGTTAAATCTTAGGGACGATTTTGTATGTAAAAAAAGGTTAAGGACGAAAAAAATTTTCGACTTATACCTTAGAAACCGAAATCGTACTTAACCCTTAAATTTACATATTTATCATTTTTTTTATATTTCTTATATCTGATTTTCTGTGTTCATGTGTCTTAATTTTTGTGTGTTCCCTTTATGCAAATTTATGTATATTTTAGAAGGAAAACATTAAAACAACTAAAAAAGACACACACAAATATAACACATACTTTCAATAGATGATTCTTATGAGTGAGTTTAACATTTGATGTTTTTATGTTTATTTTAGTCAATTTCTATGTTTTCTCGGTGGCTTTTCTATGTTAAGTTTATTAGATTAGATATTCTATTTTGTTGATTAGTAATTTTGTGTTCTTGTTAGAATGAAAACTGTAAAACTTAGAAGTAAAAATAATACTAACTTAAACCGAGGGTACTTTAGAACTTGCAAATGATTCTCCTAATTAGTAAGTTTTTTTTACCATATTATCTGCTTTTTTTTTTGTGACTCTTTCTATGTGCTTTTAAATTTTTGTGTTATATTTTTAACTGTATTTCAATAATATTGAGATTTAGTATTTTTTTCATGTTGTTGAGTTTAAAAAACAAATAATAATATTTTTAATGATAATAAACATGATTTTGGTTAGAATTAATAGTCCAAAAATATTGTGATGAATTACTTAATTTTGCAGGTCTAAATTTTATTGTGCAGTCTAAACAAAGAAAACAAGTAGCCCAATAAAAAAAAAAGTGTATATTCAAGGCTGTTGATTGAGATTAAGTCCAAAATCCAGTCACTTGCTTCTTGAAGAGGAATCCAAAGTGATGAAGGTGAAGTTTTGTGGTTTCTAGTAAAATACAAAGAAGAAAAAAGTTGTCCATGTTTTTAATCTAACATCAAAGAAAAAATGGGAAAGCAAAATCTTAAAGGCGATGTCAAATCAAGATAGAGCCAAAATAAAAGGTTTAAACCAAGCATAATCAAAAGAAAAAGATAAAAGATTTTTCATTAACATACAAGTTAATTACTCCTTAATTTCACCTTCTCTTTACACATGCAATTTGGATAATAAGAAGAGAATGGAGGCTACTTTCTTCTGAATGGTGGATATTGAAATTTGGGGATCAAAACACAAGATTAAGGGTGTGAATTTAGCAAACTTATTGAGAAAACAAAATCAACGAAACTGCGGCTCATCTCTTTTCTGCATAGTTTAACTTTAATCTCAAATTCCTGATTTTTTTGTCTGATTGATGAAAAAAAAGGAAAAACTTCAGCTGATTTAAGATTTAATGAGTTGACTTAGAAAAGCAAGCCTTAGCCTTGGCAACAGAACTCAATACAAAATGGAATACTCAACAAGAGATGACTCACGGAGAGTGAACTAAAATCAAAGTTTCATTGAGAGCTTTTTTACTGTTCTTGCTCAATACTTTGGACAGTATTTCTGAATTAAAGGAATATTTTGCCAAGATGGAGAGCGCTACATATGAAAGTGTTGAATTCAGTTCATCCTATAGTTTCAGAGCTGTTCAACATCATCTCCTTCATAATCTATCATTGAATATTCAGTTTGTATGTTTTATCTTTCTTTGTCGTTTCACTTCAATGGTAAGGCATTTATGTGAGTCATTTAGAAAAATCCATTAAAAAAAAGGCAGCGAGAGGTAACTTGGAGAGAAAAGCCAAAAGTTACTTCAAATCTCTTTTGATTGTATTTTTGTTTTATATCTTGTACCTGAGAGGTATTCATTACTAAGTTGGGTGAACACTTAATGTGTTGTAAGTCTAGAGAGTGAACCAAGTCAAGTCAAGCTTAAAAAGAAGTTTGATTTGTCCCTGATAAGATTAGGCTGAATCTTTGGGTATTGGTGTATGTAAAATTTGAAAATGTAGTGAAAATTTCATCACTGTTGTGGTAGAGATTAGATGTAAATTACATTACACTTGGTAGCTAAACTATTACACTTGGTAGCTAAACTAAGATACTTGACTGTGTCTTCTTCTCCTCTCTGATCTGTTTCTGGTTTTGTTCATTAAGAGACAAAATAAAATTGTCTCTTGCATAATCTATCTTGCAATCAGAGCAGAACTCAAGTTTCATTTTCTAGTTTGAGAATTAGTAAATCAAATTTAAAAGAAGATTATAAATCCAACATCCCCCTCTCTTTTGGCCATCAAGAACCTTCACATGTGAAAGTCACAAATTTAATGGTTAGATTTGTGTCCTTTTTTTTTAAAATATATAAATTTGAGAGTCAGATTTATTTTAAATACACAAATCTAATTTTTAGATTTGTATTTAAAATTAAAAATATTTTAAATATATAAATTGGATCCTCTGATTTATTTTACAATAAAAAAATTATCTCAACACAAGCAGACCCTCCTTAATATAAAAATTCTATTTTATTTATATATGAAATCATCTTTAATATTATAGCCAAAATATTTAGATATTTAATTCTTTTTTTGCCGGAGTTTTTTCTTCTATATATGTTCAACAAATATACAAATATAAAAATTTTGATACACAACACAAAAATTTAAGTGTACAATATAAAAAAAATTATGTATTATATTAATAAATTTTTGTGTTATGTACAAAAAAATTTTATATTACATTCATAAATTTACGTGCTATGTACAAATTTTATATGCTTTGTAAAATTTTCTGTGTCGAAGAAGTGCAAAGACACAAAACCACATAATAAACACCTATATTTTTTTATTAAATTTATACCATTTATCTTATAACATTAAATTTATTTTCCTTCTTGATAAAACACTAGTGTAATTCTTGAGAAATTAAGACACTGATAATTTAGCTTTTAAAAAATAAAAAATAATCACATTAAAGATAACAATGTTTGAAAAAGAGAATATTTTAAAATATTTTGTCAAAAATTATTCATATCTAAAAGTCTATAAATAATTATTATTTAAAAACTAAATAACATAAAATTTCAAGAATTAAATTAATAATTTACTCTCTTTTTCCAAAAAAAAAAAGATATGCTTTAATAAAAATTCTGAATTAGGAAAAATGTGTTAATATTGTGAGTGTGAAGGCCTAAAAGAAAAGTTAAAGTTGTACCATTATCCATTGGTATGCATATTGTAAAGGAACGCCCCCACAGAGGCAGCCCTACATAGTGAAGAGTGTGTGTTGTGAGAGTGAAACAAAAAAACCGTTGGACACTAGATGAGGGAGCATAAGAAAAACCGGTGGATCATAAAACCGTACCCCAATCACATATGTTGTCTTTGTCTCCCATAGGCAAAATATATCAGCTCCCAAGTGTTTGGTACAACTTTACTCCTAATAACCTAAGCGTTGGAGAATGTTATCCTAAAGTCTAACCTATAAAGGGCCTTCTGTTACGTTGCTTTAGCAGTGTACGGGTTTTGGAAGGCCCCTATATTTTGTGACACTGACCCCTACTCTTCAAAAAGTCACGTACGTACCCCTCTTCCCTCCTCACTTTCCAACTTTAATCCCTTGTTTTTCCTTCAACTCTTTTGCTTTTTCATCCCCCCCCCCCCCCTCGCTCTCTGCGTTCCACGAAAATGACAAATCTCTTCTATCAAAATGTATTTTTTAAATTAAATTTATAAAAGATGTTTATTAGGTTATGAGATAAAACGATTAATTACATGCATTGGAGAGAAACACAAAATATGTGGTGTGATGAAGGCGAAGTTACGTTTGACCAGGCAGAAGAGAAGTCGTAAATGTGCAAAGAAAGAAGAAATTGAGGTCGGTGTGTGGTATGTAAGAGGGAAAGAAGTGAATGCAGCTTTAATTTTTACTCTCGCCGAAGAAGCCATGGGACGTCATTTCACACTTATATATGTATGAAGACTACTGCTCTGATCTGCCTCTCTTGTGGCACAGATCAGACCTCGCGTGCACTCACCAGATGGCCTCATATCCCTCACATTTGAGTACACCATCAAATGATCGTATCAACATACATTATCATTATTAATTATTATGCTTCATTTAAATAAATGAAATTCAGAGAGGACGAAAAGATCATAAATATGAGAGCAGTGGATTTGGACTCCTCTCCTTGTCACATCTTAAAGCCAAGTAGTATGCATGTCTCAGCTGCTCAGCATTTTGACTCCATTTTGGACTCCTTCGAGTCCGTCTTTCACCCATTCTCTTCTAATATATAAATCAAAGAAAGTAAAAGAATGAAAAACTAATCATATATTTACTACTCCTTTTTTCTATTTTCCTTCTTATTTTATATTTTTATCAACTTATAAATAAATATTACATAATTTGAAGATGGATACTACCATAAAAATTCTATAATTTTTTTCATGTGACTAAATAAATAAGTCATATTTTTAAATAATATATATTTATAAAAAGATGTTTTTGCTATCTCTATTTAAGTAGTTACCTAATTTGAATAGAAAATACAAAAAAGTTTCATATACTAAAATTAATCATTAAAATCAGCTATCAATGTATTTGTATATAAATATATGTGTATTTGTATTCTAATATGTATTTTATATTAGTAGATGATTTTAGTAGTTAATTTTAGTGTACACATAATATAATCACAAAAAAATGAGGTAAAACTCAAAATAATCAAATTTTATGTTTCAAATAAAATTAAGAATAAAGTCATTTTACAGTTATTAACATAATATTTTTGAGATGATAACCTTAAAAAATTGCTTAAAATAATATTTTTTTAGTTATTATAAAAAAAATTTAAATAAATAAATTAAATTTTTTATTTAAAATGAAATAAGTGATATAATGTAAAAATATAAATAATTTAAAAATTTTAATGCATATATAGAATTTAATTTATTTATTTAAAAAAGAATCCTATATTTTTGTTGCAACAAAACATTAGGTATTTTTCTTTTTTGTTGCAATCGATCAGACGTGTTATAGCTTATTATAGGCAAGATTTTAGAAATCGAATTAGTTATCGTTTTAGCTATTGATTTATTAATTTAGATATTTAACCAGTTTATGATCAATAGTCATGTTTAAGCTTCGATGCAGGTATAAAAGATAATAATTTAAAGTAATTTTATTTAATTTAATATTTTATAATTTTATGTATGTAATATTAATAATTACATATTTATTACCTATCATATTACATAGTTATTTTAACAACAATTAAGAAATACAAAATAAGATCCAAAAATATTTGGGTGACAATAGATAACAGCCAAAATTACTACATTTTGTACTCATGATTAGTAAATCACTTTTAACGGTCATTTATTTTATTTTTAGAAACAATAAAAATAATCATTGATATATTTAGCAACAACTAGATATTAACCGTCTTATATTTTGTCGCTAAAAAATTTTAGCGTAAATTACACAATTGCTAGTAAATATCTTTTTAATGGTCCCAAAAAATATATAATTTCCATTATTATAACATGTAATAATAATAAAAATTATATAATTATCATAAAAATATAAGTTAAATAAAATATATAATAGTCATTATATTATTATCACTAAAAATTTGTCAATAAAAATATTTTTTTTGTAATAGCTAAAATAAATGAGTAATATTATGTGTAATAAGTATATAAGTTTAGATGATACATACATAAATTTTAGATGCAAGTTAAATAAAATAACTTTGAATTATTGTCTTCCTAACATGCAATAAAGTAAATGATGGTTAAGAGTGCAAAATAAAATTATTTTTTGCTTTTTATTGTCTTTTAAATCTTTTTACTATTGATGTGGTAAGAAAATAATAATTCAAAGTTATCTTATTTAACCTAGTATTTTTTATTTTTTATATGTAATATCTAAATTAGCAATTATTCTAGTAGTAATTAAAGAATGCAAAAAAAATAACTTTTGATTTCTTTAGACTTTGTATTTATAATTATAATTGATTACAATGTTAGCTAAAGCCTTTGGTTAAATAAATTGAGTTCTTATACCGAGAGTTAATATTAGGCAATTTTGTTTTTAGAACTATTTTAACTTTTAAATTTTTTAATTGGAAATTCTAAATTATAAACCTAACTCTAAAAATAAGTAATATTTGACCAAGAGTTGGTTCCTCTAATTAATAAGGTGATGAGCATGCATGTTATAAAAGTTCATGATGATGCAATGATATCTTAAGTAGGCAGAAGGGCAGAAGAAGAAGAATGTAAAAATGAAGAGATGAAGGTTAAGTAATAGTAGTAGTAATGTATGTAACTGGGAGATAAAAGCAATTCCAATAGGGCAGAAGAATAGAGATCAGAAGGGATTAGACGAGTCATGTTTCAATTTAAAGGGACTTGTGACTTTGCCTTTCTCTCTTTCCCTTTCATTTGTCTCCATGCTTCGTATTGGAGACAACAAAATTGGGTCCTTCCCGAGGCGGCAGCACCACAACCACACCACCCTCCTGTAATTTTATGCTATGCTATATGGAATTCCATAAGTATCATCATCCACCACCACCTTCATCCCGCCATAATCAAAACACATATTCTTTTTTATGAAGGAAAACCGAGAATAATTAAATTAAATAAGAAAGAGCGACCAAGAAGACAAGCATGCTCATATATATATAAAAAAAAAAAAAGCAAAGAAAGAGAAAACCCTATTATTTCAGCCTCTGTGACACTGTAATGACTGACTAACTAACAGTTTTCCCCATACTTAACAATTTAGAATTTAGACAACTAAAAGAAAAATATAAAAAAAAAAACAGAAAATGGGGAATTCATTAATAATGCTGAGAGATATGGATTTGGCTAGCTAGATCTTGGGGGTTCAGTAATTGGCAGCGCGAGAAGCCGAGAGAGTGTGGCCCCATTGCATGACGTTCACATCAGCAGGGTGGCTATTATTCATGCCGTTTCCTCCACCACCGCCATTCCCCACATTGAACACAGTAAGAGGGTTCTCACTCACAACTGCACCACAACCACCGTGATGATCGCCACCACCTGCATTACTGTAGTTATTATGACGATCACCATCGTCCTTATTATCACCGTCACGCCCACCAGCACTCACACCCTCGCCAACCTGGTGGAACTCAGGCCTCTTGAAGACGGAGGCCGAGACCACAACCGTGCTGGCCGCCACGAGTGTCCCAGCCACAACCCCGCCGAAGATCTGTCCCTGGGAACCGGAGAAGGAAACAGCGAAGCTGGAGCAGGTGGGGGTAGGGCTGGCTGAGGAAGCATCCGTTGAAGCGGAAGCGGAAGCTGGAGAGGCAAGAGGAAGAGGAAGAGGAAGAGGACGAGGTGAAGGAGTGAAAGGGCCAGCGATGTAGCTTCCAGAGAACGACAACAAGGTGAAGGGTCCATGGAGGGTTAATGCAGGAGCATGTGAGTAAGGGTGACGTAAGGTGACGTTCGCAATGGTTCCTGACCCACTCAACACTGACAAGCTTACCTGGCGCCGGCGGGCAAAACTCACCACCGCCTCCACCACGTCGGAGCCGGCGGCAACCTCGATCACCACCGGTTTCATCACGTGGTCGCTTTCCTGAGTGATCACCACGGGTGGCTTCGGCTTATTCTTGGACCCCGGAGGCCTGCCACGTGGCTTCTTCTGGGGCGGGGGCTCGGAGAGGTGATGGTGGTATGAATGGTTGCCGGTGGAGGACGAGGGTGGCAGCCTCCTGGAGACGACGGCAGCAGCGGTGGCAGGGGTGTTGTGGTCGGAGGAGTCGTCGTCGGAGGTGTGGGAAAGTGACATGGTGATGCCATGGTCAGCCATTGTTGTAGAGAGTGGAAGAGAGGATGATGGATGAAAGATAATGAAGGAGAATTTATAGTAGTCAGAGTCAGGAGAAAAGAAAGGAAAGGAGGTGTGAGTGAGTGTGGGTCCGTGGGGTTTCACGAAGGAAAGAAGGTTCAATGCAGAAAGAAATGAAGGTGTGGGGTCAGTACACTTAGACTAGATCTTTTACGCACTAGAAAACAAATTCAAAGGTCTAACTTCTATATGGTCAACAAAGCAGTGCAAAATAATAATATATCACATCAACTTTCTCAAATTATACTATTTCATTTGTGTCAAAAACTCATATTCATCCCATGCACCTTTTTGCCTTCTTTCTCTAACATAAACTACAAACAATTCATTATTTTTCATGCTAAATATTAATCCCTCTTTATTATACTTTTTTTAATTTCTAGAAATAGAGTTAAAAGTAGAATTGAGTTTGGAAACTAAAATTTAATATTTGAATTTAAGGTAAAAAAAAGTTCATTTTAAAAATTTATTTAATATTAACTGAAAAAGTTATTTTTTAATTAAATTTTTAATATGTGTAAATAGTTTAATTAAACTCTTTTGAAAAAATAATTTAAATAATAAATATCTATATTAAAAATAATTTATAAATAAGTTATTTTATATTTAATTTTTTAATTTTAAAAATACTTATTTTTCAATCAGACTATATATATAAACCCTATATCAATAACTTTTTTATTAACTATACATCTATCTATAAAAAAAATTCGATTTTTTTGTCCTTTAATGAGTCCATATATAAATAATAGATATATTTATGTGCATATATTTTAACGGATATTCTAATATTATATCTATATTAAAAAGTATATTCAATAATTAATAAATTTTTTTATTAACTATATATTTTTTTATTAGGTAAATCAAATTTTTTATCTTTTAATAAATAATAGATATATCTATGTGCATATATTTTAACGAAAATTATAATATTATATATATTAAAAAATATATTCTACATGTCAATCTCGTCAATATTAAAGTTTATAAAAAAAGAAAAATCTATTAACTTAAGAAATCGTGAGAATTTAAGTCATATTTCCAAAAGATTCTATGTTAGATTCGACATAAAGTTTAATTATATGTAATAATAGTATTATTGTAACAGCAGCAGGTATAATTTAGGGTTATGCTACGTGTACAACCAAAGTCAATTACCAGTATAAAATACATAATACATGTTAGAATATAAATATACATTGAAAATAAATTAAACCATATATATTTATACATAAATACATTAGTGACATTTTAGTGACTTATTTTAGTATATAAATAACATTTTTCTATAATTTAATAGTAAAAGTGCGATATACATGTTTTATGGATATTTTAATAGGCCAAATTTAACTAATTAATTAGCTATTGGTGAAAGAAAAAATCAACATCTTTTTTTCTTTTTAACTAAATAGTAATTAATATTTATATTTTATTTTTAAAATCACTTTTTCTCTTTTTATAATAATATCTCAATCTATTAATTTTTGTTTATTGAATAAGTATAAGAATCAATTTATTAGTTAATATTAATCAATTTTTTATTATAAAATTATTTTCAATTTTTTTTTAAAATTTAAAATTTAAATTTTTAGATTTAAACCTTAAATTCTAAAGAGAAAAATATTTTTTTTTTTTGCAAAATCATTTAACATTTATATACTTAAATATATGTGTGCGATAGTTTTCTTATTCTATATTTTGTAAAATTTTAAAGTTAATTCGTATTTAAAAAATGAATATATTATTACGTGTATATTAAAATAAATTATTAAAATTAGACACTAATTTAAAATAAATATTTGAATATAAAATATATTGAGAATTAATTGAATAATATATGTATTTATATATAAATATATAATAGCTGACATGAGTAATTAATTTTAGTGTATAAATATTATTTTTTTTTAAAATGACTAAAAACCGTTGCTATTTTAATGTGCTGTAATATCTTTGGTTCGTAAAATTTTATTTTTCGATTATATCCGTGGTTTGTGAAATTACAATTTATAATATGTATGTCTTGCTTTCTGGAGAACCCTTTACTTAGTAATTAATTTATTAAATATTTATTATTAAATAATTATTTTCTAATTCATTGTCATTCTTTAAGCACCCAGAGACGTCGATCTTTTTTTCTTCATTATATTAATTGTGTTAATCATTCTTGGTTGACGTATATAATTGGATATTTGATTTGTTTTATGAGAAATATTAATTAGGTTATCAATATTTTTTTATATTTATTCTATATTCCAGTCAACATTAGTTAATTCTTTACTTTTTCATTAAAAATATTATCTCCTAACATTCTCTTTTTTAAAGTCAAAGATTAAACTTAATAAAATTTTATTTAAAATCTCTTTTACTAAAGTTAATTAATTATGGGCTAAATTACATGCAATCATTGAAAATCAAATTTGTTTCAGTAAAACAAAATAAATAAAAAAATAGGATTTAGTTATTATATGTCTTTAGACACATGTTAAGATTATTATTGGTAGAATTTTTAAAATTTTTATTTTAATAAATATATAACAAATATATTAAAAACTAAACTTTGTATATTTTCTTAGAAAAATTTTTTAATTGATAATAATATTAACATATACGACTATGTTACATATATACTAAAATTAACTACCAAAGTCAGCTATCAGTAATTCAGTATAAAATATATATTAGAATATAAATATACATTAAAAATAAATTAAACTACATATATATTTATATATAAATACATTGATGACTGATTTTAATGACTAATTTTAGTGTATATGAATGATATTTTTGTCAACTTTTTGTTTTAATTTGTACATTTGGTGCTAAAGGTTTATATATTTTGGTTTTTCATTTTGTTTATAAGATCCATTTTAGTTTTCATTGAAATTTTGAAATGAGTATTTTGATATTTGAAATTGCATTTTATTGTCTGTAATTAATCTGGGTTTTACAATTTTGATAATATATCATGTTAAATAACATGGATAATTATATGGTATGTCACTTGTGCTAAAAGTAATATGTAATAGACACATGACATGCAATGTGTGCAAAAAATGCCACATTATACACCAGTACACCAAAAAACGGTAGACGACTAAAATGATTAAAATGAATTTTGTTCATGTTAAAAAATTTATAAAAAAATCAAATTTTAATTAGTTAATATTAATTTTTTTAATTTTATATTTTTTTAAAATAAGATTTAGAATGTATAATTTCGATTTTAAAATTTTAGAAAATTTATTTAAAATTAAAATTTAAAATAAATAAATAATTTTTAAAAGGTTAACTAATATTGATTAAAATATTTGCTCATTAACATTTAACATTACTCTTTCATCTTTACTTGTTCCCTGCAATGTAGTTTACAACTTTATTAACAACAAAATCAAGGTGAGGTTATGTAAAAATATTTCGTTTTTTTTTTTAACGTGTCTTAACTCTTAATGTTAGGAACTCGATAATAAAATTTTAAAATGTTAGATACCTAATTGCAAATTTAATAGAATTGAAAAGAACTCTGAATTGATTTAACCTACGTAACCTACTATCATATCTTTAAATTTGCATACTATATGATATACCAAATTCAAGTGGGTGCATAATAGTGTTCTCCGGAACAAGAGTCGTAGTTAGGAATGATTAGGATAGATGATGGAAGAACTCAACGTGTGGAGTTTGAATATTCAAACGTTATTTAATTTCATTTTGACCTATTTATTAATTTTATATGTTTGATTTTAATAACTTGTGGGTTCGTCAAAACCTATAAATTTTTCCTTTTACAACGGGTGCTATATTCCAATAGTATTAATTTCGTCAAAATTATATTTTTGTGCAAAAAAGTAAATATAAATTTTTTGACTTAAATTAATTATCTCAAAATTAAATATATAAACAATTAAATACGAATAAATCCTGCGAAATATAGTAACTAAACCAGGTATTAATTTTTGCGTGCTTTTGTGGGTAGTACGGTTCATCCTTCATGCATCTTTGATATTAAAAAATTTCAATTAGAAAGTTTTTTTTTTTAAAGTTAACATTAGTCAACTTTTTTTATTTTAAATTTTAAATTTTAAATTTATATTCTAAATTTTAATCTTAACTCTTAAATTTTTAAAAAATAAAGATTAAGAAAATATTTTTATAATAAAAAATTAATGTTGAATAATTGAAAGTTAGTTTCTTATAATTTTTTTTTTATACTTTTGTTGTTAAAAAATGATATTGGTTGATAGTGGGTTTTTTTTTTGTGTGTGACATGTGACAATGAGTTTAATCTTAAAAGCTTTTTATTAAGTAAGGAGTGATGCATATGTTTTTTATTAATTAAATAAATTTTAAATTAAAAATTTATAATTTAGAATTTAAAATTTATGATTCAAAATTTAAAAGTTTAAAATATTTTTTATTTTATTTTTAATAACAGATTAATTTTCAAACAATTATTGGGCTCTTTATTTTTCGAAACACGTTAACATCTAGCGTAATAGAATATATGTGGAATTAATGACAGTTACACCAAATTTCTTTAATCCCCCTCTTAATTTTATTAGCAAAAGACCTGTGCAAATGCAAGGGGCTCAATGTTGATCTTATTTCATAACTTATTAATCTAGAATTTTTATAAGTTGTGATTATAACAAATATAACTTAAATATATACAAAATATATTTCCTATTTTTCTTTTATAATATTATCCATAATAATAATAATAAGATAGTCTTTAATAATAAAGTTCTATCATGCATCTATCCTAAAAAAATTAATTTTGGTCTAAAGACATACTAAGCATATAAAATAATAAATAAATATGTTCCTACGTAAGAAGACGTTTTGAGGTATAACTCGTTTTCATAAAAAAATAAGTGACTTTTTTCTATTCTATGAATGAGGCATACCTAAGTCTTTCGTAAATAAAAGAATTTGTCAGAATACTTACAAAAAAGATTCTAACACTCAAATAAACAAATCATTTTAAAATAATAATAACCCTCTTCTACTAAGTGTTTTTTTTGTATGTTAGTTGTTATCTACCGTTGCGTTTGTGTGGATTGTCCTCTTATAGACTCTCTTTATTTTGTTATACTTATTTAAACTTTATCTGTTGTCGAACTTAAAAGGAATGTGATAGTGTGAATTCATAATTTAGTTAGTAATTTTATTTTATCCTTTGTTATGAACATTCTTTGAGTTATATAACTACCTCGTCGTGCTGTTATACAAATAGACATGTGACTAACGCTTGACTCAGCTAAAGTTAGTTGTGATAAAGTAGGAAAAATTGTATTATTTTCTAGTCATAGCTAACTTAGATAAAATGCCTGCTTGGTTGTTGTTTTTCCTAAATACAAGTTAAGGTAGCATGGATGAGTTCAAACTTAACCAAAAAAAAAAACGAAATAAATTGTTCAACAAGTGCTAAGTATTGTTGAAGCAAACGATCGCATACCTGATAGTTACCATTTACCTGTTCGACGACTGGTAGAGAGTCATAATGCATTATGAGGTTGGAGATATTAAAATCTTTAGTATGACGTAGCCTTGCGAGCAGTGCCTCATATTCGACCTAGTTATTACTTGCCTTAAATGCAAATTGTAATTACTGTTCTATGACAAGTTAATAATTATCTTCTAGTAAAGTGCTTGCCCCACATCTTTCAATGTTTGATGCTCCATCTACATGACTACATGAAGCAACCAGTTTCTTATGTTTGACTCCTGATGAGATGTGAACTCGACGATAAAATCAACAAGTATTTGTGATTTTAATGCTCCTCGAGTTTTATATTGCATGTTAAATTTACAGAGCTTGATTGACCACTTTATAAATCGGCCAACTAGCTCAGGTTTGGATAGAACTTGTCTTAGTGCCTGGTCTATTCGCACTATAACGGTATGGCTTTGGAGGTAGTGCTGTGGTTGTCGGCTTGTGATGACTAATGTTAAAGCCAGCTTTTCAAGCTTTGAATATCTAACCTCAGCATATGCTATAAGACTTTGCTTATGAAATACACTATGTGTTGGGAGTTTTGTAGCACCCTAATATTTTCGAACTAGAATTAAGTTTTATTTGGATTATATTGGTTGTTGATACTCAAATTTTATGAAATTTTTGAAATAAAATATTTATAAAAAATAATTTATAAAAAAAATAGTGGATAAATAGTTTTTATTTTTGAAAGCCATTTGAAAATAAATTATTAGAATCATTAATAGTTGGAAAATAGAAATATGGACCTCGTGATTCTAACATGGAAAATGGACGTACTAAACTATAAAGCTAAAAACAATGACAAACTTTACCCATATCAACTAATCATATAAAAAACAAATAGCATAGCCACAGTTGTAGTCAATAAATATAAAACAAGACACACAGAAAATTCTAATTCTCTCACTTTGCATAACTACGACTAAAAACAATCGCCTATTCTTCATTCTTAATATGAATTTGAACAAGTGCTTAACATTCTGTATCTATGTCCTTGATATCTCGCTCTTAATCATCTTATAGTGCACTGATCTTTTCAACTCAATCGAGTAGCATATTATTTTGCACTGTGTCGTTCCTGAAGATGGTAGGGGGAGAGGGGGTGAGAAACAAAAGTTTTTTAGTAGTTTATCTATATGGTATCATCGTATCCATCCACAAACACTCCAAATTTTAAAATAAAAACAGTGACGATGTAATGTTGTTCAATTATTATTTTCAAAAGTTTTTGTTAATCGGAATGGTGTGACTTTTAAAGGCTTCTTATTTACTTATGTTATGACACATGTGACTCATGACTGAATGTTTATAACATTAAATCATCCAAAATGCAAAATACATGAACTTTGACTTGATTTTTCTTAACATTCTCCTAACTTTTCTTTACATGAAAATAAAATGATCCCTTATTAGACATACACTCTTATGTAATGCATGAAATTGACTTTAACTTGTCTTACACATTCTTTTAACATTACTTTGACTTTGGAGGGTATTGAGCTCAAATTGTGTATAAAATTGATGAGAGTCCTTTTCCTTTACCAAAGGTTCAATAGTCAATTTAGGAAAGGTCTGCCATGTATTATATTGTAAGGACTAGGGCGAATAACCACTAGAAATTGTATATCTGTCGCCTTAGTGTATGGGTGTTCTTCTATGGTTGCTTTTAACTATACATAACCTAGTAAATGGACACTTTCACTAAAAAATCCTACCAGCTCTCCAGATGATGAGTGGAACAAGACATCGATATTGCTTCTTAGGTCTAACAATGCCTTTTTGACTAATTGGTTTTCAACCAGTATTGAGATAACTACTAGATATTCGAGGTTTGAGTTGGAAATTTAAAATTCGTAGGCTTGAAAGTGATGGGTGGCATATCAAGCTAACTTGATTGACAAATGTTAGCTCCTTCCATGACAAAAATCCTTTGGTAAGTGTGTTTCCTTGTCGAGCTAGTGCAACTTTCGACAGCAAAATCACTTGAAATACAATTAATTATACCTCAGGGTTGTGTTGGTGTATCAGAGATAACCCATTTGTTTTTGTCTTTATGTTTTATTCCAACTGAAACTGTGCCTCGTGTTGTTGGGTATGTGCTGTTATGAGGTGCTCAGTGTGTTTGGTTGACAATGTACTTGTTCAGGAGCCTTTGCCGAGCTAACCTTTCAAAGAGGCCCTTAGCTACTACATAGTCATAAGTAGTGTTTTCGTATTTTTTATGAAAGTTGCAATACTTTAATGTGTCCATGTACGTCTGGTCTTGATAAGTGTCTGCTTGCTCAGAGGTCTAATGAGTATTGAATGTCGGATTTCCTTAATAATCTTCTCTCTTTTGTGTTGAACTGTGTGTATGAATCATATCAAGGCGTCAATTTGAATGGCTTTCGATTATTGCAAGAACC
Organism: Arachis hypogaea; assembly: GCF_003086295.3. Lineage (NCBI taxonomy): Eukaryota > Viridiplantae > Streptophyta > Magnoliopsida > Fabales > Fabaceae > Arachis > Arachis hypogaea. Next base: position 978,597 of record NC_092054.1, on the reverse strand, counting down.
CTGAGACTTGTTGCGCTTATCATCCTCCTGGTTGAAAGTGTGCTTCTCATTTCTCCTAGCTTGGGGAACCTCTTTTATCTCCATTTGTTCTTTGGCCTTGTCACGAAATTCTGCTAAAGTCTTTGGTTTGGCAAACAACGAGGGCTTCTTAAAATTTTTCTGGTCGGAGACTGAAGGTTCTCAAGTGAGTTGAGAATGGAATTGAATCAAAGAACCACTTTTATAGATAATGCAGCGGATTAATAAATCAGGATATTATTTGTGATTTTTCTTCCTGATTACGTGTAACAGAAAATACAAAAAACATGAAAGGAGAATAGTGACACATCCTGGTTCAACCGCGAAGTGCAATGTGACCTATGTCCAGTCTCCACTACAACAATGATAGAATTTTTATTGTAATCAAGATATATTACAATCACCAATTCCAAGAGACACACATTCTTGTAAACCACATAAACTATCGCAAGCTTAGTAAATCACCTAGGTTCTAATCCAACCTAGTTAAACGGAACCAAGTATACTCAAACCCAGTATACTTTCCAAATCAAAACAATCAAACAAAAGTTAATGGTTTTTTTATGCACTACTTTCTTTGCTATTTGTATCTCTCAAAAGAAACTTGAATTTAGACAAAAGAGAAGTAAGAACACACTCAAAAACAAGAAAAAACAAGGGTTGTTTCTATGGTCTTCAATATGCACAAAAATGGTTGCCTTCTTCCTTGATAGAATATTCTTTGATAGAGTTTGATTGTTTTCTTTAATGTTGAAATCGTTCCTAATTTGATCAAGCTAGGCGGTGCACTTTTAATGCTCTTAGCCGTTGGTTTGAATGAGAATTCATTCTTTGTTTAGCTTGATAAAAATGCAGTAGCTATTCAATTGCTCATGAGCTTGATTCTTGGAGTGTTTCTTGCTATTTTGATTGTGCAATCTCTTTCCTAACTTAGCTTGATATGATATGCATATTAATGTTGATGATTTGCACATTCCATCTTGCTTGATTGATCATCCTTGATTGATTCTTATGATGCTCATCATAAAGATTAGTTATAATAGGAAATAGTTAATTATATTTGTCATCATAAGATACCAAATCAACTCTTAACTCAACAAAATACCACTTTTGAGAGCATGGAGGTGGATGTTTGGATTAAGATCGGGGATTCCATTGCTATTTTGCTTAATTTTGTCATATAATCTTAGTTACTTTCATGTTGGCCCTGCTTGATAGTGTTCAAGTAGTTGAAGTCATAAACATATATTTTTGAGGCAGTAAAATTGTTAGTAAAAATATTAGCGAACTCCAAAAATGTAGAAATAGAACTTGCAATCAGTGAATAAAACCACAGTAAAACAGCACTATCTAAAAAGTTTAAAAATCAACGATATAAGATAGAGTCAAAGTCAGTGTTCAGTAACATTATAGAACGGAATTCGGTGATATGTAAGTTCAGGTCACTGAGCCCATTATATGACATTAGGTTGTAGGTAGAGTGAAGTTCATGAGCATTTAGAAACTCATGATCTCCTTAGAAAAGAGATTAGAAGGTCCTTTAGCTCCTTTAGTTGGAGTTGCCTCTACAATGTTGGTCTTGAAGGTATGGTCATCATTCACGTTGCCATTAGTGTTAACCTTCATATCATCATTACACTGAGCTAACTGCTCGTCCATCCTCTGGTTTTTAGCTTGTAGTGCAACAACCATAGTCAATAACTCCTTGGGCATCAACATGAGGGGATTATTCATCAACCATGGTTAGATTCCTACAAAAAGACAAAAAAGAATATGGAAACAAAAAATAATGGGGTGAGTATAATAACTCGGCTCATGGTGGACTCCAAATATTTTTGTGTAAGAAGACTGGTCGAGGTATAATTCGTCCCGATGAAGGGAGAAGTAACTTCATCCTACTTTTTGAATGAGATATACGTTGGTTTTTTGTGAACAAAAAGGCACATCAAAATATCTGTAAAAAGGATTTCGACACTTAAGTCAACAAAATGTCTTAAATAATAATAATCCTTTTCTCTAAAGTATAGTTTTTTTATGTTGTTATCTTCCTTTGCCCTTGGGTGGATGGTCCTCTTTTAGACTCTCTTTAGTCCATTATACTTGACTTATTTAAACTTTATCTGTTGCGGAACTTAAAGGAAATGTGGTAGCTTGAGTATAATATAGTTGGCAATTTAATCTATCCTTTGTTGCGAACATTCTCCGATTTATATCTACCTCGTGCCAAGTTATACAGATGATATCAAGTTAGATGTGTTATAGAATAATATTTTTTGTTCATAAAAATATAATTGAATTGCTCGATCTTAATCTTAAAATTAGCTCCATTTTCTCTCGTCGTAGTTAAAATCATTTCCGTGACTTGCTCTTCCATGGAAAGAATTTAAACAATGCTCAAATCTAGTTTCTTTAGTCTACCCATTTGGCAAAAAAAAAAAAATATATTGCTAAATTTATATTCACGCTCTATTTTTGTTTTTTAAAATAGATATCGAATTATTTCATATTAATTGATAATAATTTTACAATATTTTAATTAAAGCCGTCACAATGGGTCGAGTCTATCGGACGGGATCATTTAACAACCTTAAATGAGTAGATTTTTTGTTCTAAAGTTAGGCCTATAAAAGTAAAATGTTAAATAGGTTTAACCCAATTAACTCATGATTAAATGGGCTAGCTTGCAAAATAAACTAGCTGACCCGTTTAGCTCGTTTAATTTTTTCTTATTATTTTTTTTTATATATCTTAAGTTCTAACAAAAAATATTTCAAGTTTCAACCCAATAATTAAAAGGGCAAAATTTTTTTTTTTGTGAAGTTAATATTTTAATCTAAAACATGATTAATTTAAATTGAAAATGACCTATTTAGACAAAAAACACAAGTTGATCTATTTAGCCAGTTGGGATTTCCTTAAATGAGCCAGGACACCATTTTGGAGGCTTGTATATAACTATATCTTTCATACATAATTGCCATCTTATTTAAACTTGTGAGTTTAAATGTGCGAGTTTAAACAGCCAAGTCAGCCTATTTGACACCTCAAATTCTAAATCATCATGCTTCACTATTATATTGCTACCAACACTTGAGTAAAATTGTTTGAAATATATTGCACACTAAATATAATAGCTAACTGATTAATATTAATTAGAATTAGACATATGTATATTTATAATTTCAAAAATGCTACATTGTATAGGTTTATCACGTCAAGAAGATAAATCACATGGACATTAATTCTGGCGGTATTGAAATCCAAAAAAAAAATTGTTGATAACATTGAAAGCTTACTAAGGCAGATGTTTAGGCATGTTCATAAAAGAAATAAAGATGAGGATGGGCCAAACAAAAATGCAAAGATATAAGTTGTTTGAGGAGGAGCCAAAACATGATTTATATCTTGGTTGTAAAAACTTTTCGACATTATCATTCATAATTAAACATTATAAGGTGAATTTCTTATATTTGATAAATTTTAAGCAATGTTTGAGATTGGGTTATGCTATCGTTATGTCAATAACTTTCTATATATACTCCTCTCATACTTTTTTTATTTTTTATTTTTTATTTAAAAAAACCAAAAAATTATTGATATTAAAATAAATTCAAAGTCAAGTGCTAAAATGCATGCAAAGTTCTTCACAAGGATATAAGTCAAGCGAGAAAAGATGCTTTATTATCGACGACAACAATAATAATAACGATGACAACAATAACAATTGAGGCTGATCAAAACTGAGGCTGATCAAAACTCTTGGTAATAGGAAAAGGGAATGAAATTAAAAAAAAAAAACCATCATTTTTGCAAAAGGAAATAAAAGAGGAGATTATACAAAAAAAAAACTCTTGCAAAAGAAAAATAGTTGGTTTTAGAGAAAAAAGATACATTTACAAAAGAAAAGGAGTAGAATTTAAAGAGTAAGGTACATATGCCTATAATTGACTTAATCTCAAGGATCTATCTCTATACAAGATAAATGTCTTCCTTTTAAGCCTACTGCTATGACTCATAAGAATATTGAAGAAGTATTTTAATTTATAATGGAGCAAGACTTGAAAAGGAAGACCACAAACACAATTGTGGATGATGTTGAAGAGTGTGATAACTTGCAAAAAAATCCAACTAAAATGGAAAAAGTGTAAAAAATAGCTACAATGTCAATTGATAAATTTCTTGTTAACAATAAGTCTAATGAAAAAAAAAAATAATTCGATGAGAACAAATGAGATAATATTGAGTAGTAATAAGAGGAGGATTATATTAATCTAAGTGTCGCTAAGGATATAGATAAAACAACCAAATGTTAATTTTTGAAATCTCTTAATACTATTTAGTTTTTGCTTGTTAATTATTTTATCGCTTCTGTTGTTTACTTCTTTACATATGTTAATCATTTGAACTATTACTATTACTATTATCTTTTTCTCTTTTGTTGTATTTTGGTAGTTTGAGGTCTTTATTCTTTTATTATTCTTTAGTTCTATCACTAAGTTTAGGGAGCGGGTTCATGCATTCACGGTCACAAATTATTTTTATTCTAATTTATGATATAATAACTTTAGCCACTTCAAAGAGATGCATATGTGTGTTACATTTTTTTAGGTGATTATTCAGCGGTGAAACTACCCAATTAATCAATTAAAAAGGAGGTGCACTAATTTTTTGGACATAAACTAATTTGTTGAAATTTTGACAAAAATTATATATAAGGATTTGAAGTTTAGTTAGAGATCATGAGACCAAAATTGATCAAAATTAAAAATATTATTATTACGGCTTCGCCAAATTCACACAGCAGTCAAGAAAAGAAAATTATTCTTCTGAACATTTAAAACAAAACCAATCCTGTAAGTTATAGTTCAAGAAAAAAGATTAAGAAAAAAAACCGTTCTTTACCACATAATTTTAGCCATACTGTAATCATGCAAACAATAAAAAACAGACTCCACTTTGTTGTAGCAGCGAAGATAAATATCAAAATTACCAAGATCTCTTTTAGCTCGAAATAACGTAGTAGGCAAAGTCTCTTGAAAAACAAGCCACACACAAATTTTTTTTTTTTCAGAATTTTTAATCTCCACATTCACGATCAATTATTGTTATAAAAAATCATTTGTGCAACCCATTCATATTCATTCTTAGCGGTATAAAAGTTAGAATATCTCCAAATCCAATCAGTTTGTGGTCCACATTGAACAATAAAATTGTATCTGTCGAGTTCAATCTACACATTATCCAAAATAGAAGAATAATACTTCTCTAAACATCACCTCCTATCCTTCCAAACATCTTGTACCTTGAAATCTAAATTACTAATATAAATATAAGGAACATTCATTCGCAAAGGGCCCTCTAATTTTTATTTGTTAAACTAAAAATATTAATCCAACGGTTTAATACATCAAAAATACTCTTTTTTAAGTTATCTGCTAGCTTTTTTGATCAAGTATAAAATGGGTTATGCACAACTCTCAAAGTGAAGTATCAGATAAATATTTAGCTATCATCATTTGAACTTAAAACTTCTCTTTGCTATATAAAAGATGCCAAACTAATTTTTTTCAAGAGAACAATGTTAACACAGCGGAACATTTCTAATATCAATGTTCATTGTTTAATGGTGGCTAGGTTATGAATTATGATAAGAAATTAAGAAATGTGGGTAAATAATTTAGGCTCGTTAATTTTTTTTTGAGACTTATTATGATTGATTAATTAAAAATTTAAATTAAAAATAATTGATTTCTACACAATAATATTTTCATGGGTTAGTACAACAAGTTTTGTAGATTTTTTTTAATTTTAATCTTATAATTTTATAAATTAAAAAAAAACCAAATTCTACTTATTTAACAAAATAAGGTGGTCCGAATTGAATCTAAAAAAATGACAAAACTCTTCGATGTGCAAAATTTATGCGAAAATTGTTCTAAATAAAAATTTAAAAAAATTAACGTAAAAATAGAAATATAAAACAAAATTCTATCAAAATTAGTCTAGAAATCCACGTAAAAATTTCCATCCTGTTTTCATTAATTTTCAAAATTTGTAAATTTGCCTAACTACCTTAAATAATTTTTTTTTATTATAGATGTTTTAGTCATTTCATATATAAATCTTTATTCTAATTTTCATTTATCTCTTTTCTTATCTCTAAAGCTACATTTAAAAGAAAAATCAAAATTAAATTAAATTATGTCTTAATATTTATATTAAACAAATATTTTTTAAAATATTATTAAAATTTCAAATTTTATGTTGGAGAATAAAATTCTGGTGAAGAAACCTAGATCTAGTATCAGTCCGTTCCCTCTGTCTGCAGCTACCCGCTCCACTCACCGCCGCGTCCATTCTCTTCTCCACCGCGTCCATTCTCCTCTGCCGCTGCTCCGTGCTCTCCTCTTTGCCATTGCTCCGTTCTCGCGTCCGCTCGAAAGAAGCCGCCGGTCGTACCTCCTCCTCCTCTTCCACTTCAGGTTGGATACTTTCTCCCTCTCTGTAATCTATTACACTTCGGGTTTATTCTTCTTGGGTTAAATTTTTTACACTTGGTATCTCAATTCTCAAATGTGAAAGTGAAACTTAGTGGAAGTTACAGGGTCTAAAAATACACTACTTTGATTTACATGTGAAGTGAAAAATGTTTGTATTAGTGATCTTCAGGATTCCTGAGACTTGTAGCATATTTATTTCTTCTGTTGTTAGGTTTGTGTTGCATTCTTCTTCCATGCCTTCTTTTTTCTGCCCCCTCCCCCTATCTTTTTTCCTCTCTTTTTTAAATTTTTTCTGAAGAAAATGGGATAAGAAAAAAAAAATCATGTACGGATATATTTGAAATGGGTTGAATCAAGTGCAAATGACAACTTGCACATTTAAGTAAAAAATAAATGGAGTAAGCAACTTGCTTGTCTTAGCCATGTCTTAGGTTGCCCAATGTTTTCTCCTGAATATAAACATTAAGGAATAAGAATGGTGGTAGTCATTGCCTCACTAGATTAATGCTATGCCTAATATTCTGTTACTGTTTAGCCCTTTTCCTTTTAAATCTGTGCTCCTAGTAAATATTATTTTGAAATTATTTGGGTGGCTAAGGCTTCTTAGTCGGTAATGGCTTGTTTATGATATATGTTAACATATTTATGTATTCTGTTGTTTTAAAAGAGAATTTGGAGTTGTTTGTTGGAAGTTGTACTTTGGTAATGAGACAATGTTTGAAGGTGAAGACTTTGTTTTATGGACATTTTTAGAAATTTAATTTGTGTTAAAACTATTGAGAAATACTATGATGTGTTATTTTATCTTTTTGGACATGATATTGAATTTCAATTGATTTGTATTTTGTAATATTGGTCAAGATATATTTGTATGTTGTTCACTGTTTTATGATTTTTTTATCAATTTTTTTTAAAAAATTTCATAGAAATGATCCATTATAGAGATGGGGAATGGGGCCTGCTGGGATTGCGGGGAAGCAGGGAATGGGGATGGGGGTAAATATTCCCCCACAATGGGGATTGGGAACGGGGACAGGGACGGGGAGCAGATCAGGGTTTGGGGACAGGTTGCAGGGAGGCATCCCCGGCTCCGCCCCGCCCCGTTGACATCCCTACTCTAAGATGAACCGAGGCACGAGTCTCCAAGAGTAGCTGGACCCACTTCAAACTGTAATCACATTAAATCACAGACACCCTAAGAGAGTAGAGGGAGAAAGAAAGAACTAAAATAAAAGAATGGAAAGGGAGGGAAACAGAGGAAGAAGGTGAGGATGACGGCTGTGAGAGAGCTGCTGCACCACTGCGGCCACACTGTTTGGTCTTTGCCACTGCGGTTTGCCCTCTCTGTTCTGCTTCTGCCTTGTTGCTGCAGAGCCGGATTCCACACCTCTACAGCTGTCCCTACAGCTGCACTGCTGGTCAACACCACTGCAGCCACCTTCATTTTCTGCACCACACACAAAAAATTAGTCAAATTGAGGTACGGGTTTCTTTTAAACTAAAGCATTTTTATTTACAATTGCAAGTTTAATAAAAGAGTATGTACGGGTTGATGATTGTTTTATGGATTGTTTACCTTTAATGAGAGTTTGATTGATCTAATTTTTATGATTGACGATGGTCATGAATGGTTTATGATTACTCAAGTTTATGAATATAGAAAGCCTAATTATGGTTGATTGTGGTGGTGGTTGAGGATTGATGGTTATGTTAGTTTAATTGGAGTTTAATGTGGTGTTGAGATCATGATTGGTGCTAAATTTCTAGGTTGGAAATCCAAAAGGAATTTGTTTATGGTTCATGATTATAATAATGAAAGTTGATTTGAAAATCTTTTTAACGTATTAGAGGTTGAGAAATTGTCGAGGAATGGTTGGTTTTAATGGAACCTTAAAGGAAATATGTCCAAGTTTTAGGGGAGGTTATGTCAAATTTTTTCTAATATTTAAATGAAAGTAAGTAGGGATTATGTGTGATGGACTTGGTTATCTCATGATTTTGGTGATGATTAATTGATGATAGAATGATTATAATGATGCTGGTTGAGGCCCATTGCCCCTTGGTAGGTGGATTAGTTGTTTCTAAATCCTTGAGTTTTAAGGTGAGTGAATTCTGAGATTAGGAGATAAGTTGACGAATGGGTAAAGAATAAAGTTAGGTAATTTGTAGTTATGGAATAAATAGGAAATTGGTTCAATCTTGGATAAGTGGGTTTTGGGCATAGTTTGGAAATTAAGTTAAGTATATAGGTTTGAGGGTCACAATAGTTAGTAAGATTAATTAGAAAATGTCCTTTTATATAACATCATCATAAACATGTAAATTAACAAATTCCAATAGAATTGTCCATTTATATAATATTATTGTTAATTGTTAATTCTTTACCTTGGTATAATTTGTGAGATTAAAGTTTTATTTATGTAGTAAATATTGTTGCCTTTGTAGGTAATATCATTTTCTTCTAGTTAAATTGTTGATTTTAAGTTACTGATTTTTGAGTTAGTGTTGTCATGTTTTTAGGATGGTATTTTTTAACTTAATAATGTTAATTTTGGCAGATGCTAATTTTTTAGTTAAAATTATTAGGGCTATTTTAGTTAAATAGCATAAAATGCCCAAGAATATTCCATTTTACCAAACACAGGAATGTTAATTCCAAGGAACCGTGTACCTACCAACATGGTCAAATAAAATTCAGTCAGAGGAATTTTATGCTATTCTTAACCTTGTACCTACCAACATGGTCAAATAAAATTCAGCCCACCTTCCAAACACACCAATATAGATTTTTGGATTCATGTTTTTTCTTTGGCTTGAACAGTGAAGTGGACTGAAAATGGATGAGGCAGAGGCAAATACAGCAGTGCAAGCACTGCCTGAAATGATGTCAGCGAATGTGGAAGCCTTGCTTGAGGTAATGACAAACTTCTACCATTTTATTGTTTGCTACACATAAACTCTTTCAGTTAGCATGAATCTGAATGTGAAGTATTGAATGTTTTGAAGGCCGCGAGGTATGATGACATGGATGATGTTGTGATCTTAGCATCTAATGGTGTTCCTCTTGATTCCAAGGATGAACAGGGTAGGACAGGTATATATATGGTTATACAAAATTAGTAACTCTGGCATGGATAACCAAATTTAAGAAAACGAAGTGGTTATGATGCACTTTACCTTCCATTTGTAGTTAACTTTGCTCCTTTAATATATGAATACAGCTCTTCATATGGCTGCTGCTAATGGGCATATTGAAATTGTGGAGTACTTAATTGGTCAAGGTGTGGTGAGTGGCTTTTTCATAAATATTCTTTTTATTGCTGTCTTTTTTATCATCTCAATTAAGTCATTGTTCAATTACCACTGTATGGAAAGTTGTTTTCTGTCCTATAGCAAATCACTCAATTGGCCGTCACCACTTTTTATCTTTGCACTTTCCAATTTAGTGGTGTCAAATCATGTTCAGTGATGTTCTGCTGTAGTAGCAGCAGAAGAGTAGAAGATGTAGTATAGAATGATGGAAGGGAGTGGAAGAAAGAGTGGAAGAGAGACTGGATAATAAACAGAGCAGGTGGAAGATTTCTAGGTGATACCTTCCCAGTCTTTGTATTCATTGAAGAACTAAGTACTGAAAGGAAAGAAACAAGGTAGCATTTGAGAGACTACCACTCTCCTAAGGTCATGCCCAACCTAGATCCTTTTCTGCCCTATTGATTTCCTTTGTCCCACCTTGTATACACTCAGTCGTCTCTCCTATATCAGAATTCATCCCTCACTCGTGCCCTCCCCACTAACTTTTTCAGCTGTCCTATTTGTTACCTCAGCTTGCTTCACCATTCTTCACATACCTTGACATGAGAGTATTCATGAACTCAAATCCCTTTAAGGCATTTCATCAAACACTACCTCTCAATCCCCAGTTCACCAAACTTAGCAAACATATCCCTGTACTTAAACCTCAACAGAAAACTTTACAAGCATAACCTATGATCATTGAGTTCCAGAAAAAACAAGTTCTTTGACGAAATTTCGTCAGATATATTGTTTGCTTCTCTCATTTCAGCCATATGAAGCGTAGAATGCAGCAAGCTTTGTTTTGAAGTAGGTGTTGTGGATTGCAGATGATGACATAACAGTGGAGTTGTTTGGCCATGAGAGCCGAGAGGGACCTGGAGTTGGCGAGGGGGTGAAGCAAGGTTCCAAAATGGAGAGAAGGGGGAGGAAAAGTATGGGATGTGCGAGAAGGAGGGTGTTATGGGAAATGGGTGAACGTGTTCAAAACAGTGGTGTTGCATGGTGGTGGCTTTAGTTTGAGCGTGAGTTCATGAAACATGAAGGTACAGGAGAAGGACCACAATACGTAATGGAATGGATAATGGTACATTTTATGGCTGTCAGGCGAAGGAAATTATCAAATTAAGGTCATATTGTTCAATGAAAGGAGAGGAGAAAGATAGGGGGGAGATAAGCCATGAGGGTTGGATTTGAGAAAGAGAATGAAGTGGCAGTTGCATGGTGGTGGACTGGTGGTTGTGGTAATATGGTACTTGGTTGGTTGGAGAAGAAGAATAAATAGTCGATGATGATGAAGGATAAAAAAGGGTATTTTTGGAAGAAAAAGGTTGAATTTTGACTGGAGGACAATAATAAGATGTTTGATATAAAAATAAGGTGGTTCAAACATTAGGGATAAAATTAGGGCTTAATCTAATCATTAGGGACTTAAACAAAACGTTATCCAAAAAACTATATAACATTTCATTATTTGAGGATTTTGCAGATTCTGAGTTTCAATCTTGTTAATATTATTACGTTTATTGTAGTAATTTTAGATTTTAAGAACGATGTTATCAGACACTAATTGTGTGACTTTTGTTCATTACAATTAATTTTTTTCCCTTGTTTACAAGTAATAGTGTTATCACTTTCAGAAAGCAGTTCGAACAATTTTTTACTTTGTTTTACCAAATAATATATATGAGAATTTTTGTGTCCACTCCCTGCAAATAAAAACACCAATGTTTGTAACTGTTGTGTTTAATTAGAGTGTTTCCAGTGGATCAATCTATAGCTTGTACATTTTGGTATGCTTCGGTCTAGGAAAAATCAGACATGATTTACTTGATATTTATTTCATCTTTTACCCTATTTGACTGTACTTGTTGATGAATGCATGTAATTCATCCTAATCCCACATATAAAGTAGCACTAGGAAAGACTTAAAGAATCCGTTTTAAATGTTGGGAATGTCATTCATGGGATGTGCTACATCAATTAACTAGATAAAGTATCCACACTGCTTTGAAAGGAATGAGAATTAGATTGCAAACTATGAGAGTTTAAGAATCAATTCGTCTAAAGTAAGGGGTAAATGAAATGTGGAAATTGACTCTCGAATCCTTTTATATTTCTCTCATGTTTCCCTCTCCACCTATGCTCTTGCACAAGATGGGGGTTTAAAAATGGGTGTTTGAACGACAGGATCTTAATGTTGCAAACGAGGAAAAGAATACACCTCTTCACTGGGCTTGTCTCAATGGACATGTTGAGGTAATACTGTTTTGTAATAAGAGCATCCCTCCTTATTTCACATATGATGGTTTCTTTCTTATAACAGGCAAGTGTTGTTTCAGGTTGTGAAAAAGTTAATCATGGCTGGAGCTAATGTTGGTGTTTTGAACAGGTTTGTCACGTTACTTGAGTTTGAAGCGTTTCAAAATGTATGTATGTATCTATGCGGTGCTTTACTTTTTCTCATGCATCCCTTTTTCATAATGCATCATGTTTTCAGTCATGAGAGGACTCCAATGGATGAAGCTGTTACTAGAGGCAAACTAGAAGTGATGGATGCAATTAATGAAGCAGTCGCACTAGTTGAACTTCGTTGCGCAATGGTTTCTACACAAGAACCTTCAAGTTAATGTAATGCAAAGCTTTTTGTAAAGGTTGCAGATGTTTTCCTTTAGACTAGAATGGAGCATAATTTAGAGGGAAATATATTCCATCTTCAGATATAATTATATAATACTATTTGTGTTCTCTATTTCTAAATTATATACTTTTGTCCCTATCAAATGTTAAAATATAACATTTTTAATTTATTTTAAAACGGCATCATTTTTTCTATATACTTTTTATTAGTAGTTACGCATACCTTCCTAAATAGTTTGATTACTCTCCTAAAAGGAAATAAAGATCATAATCATAAAAAAAATATATTGTAATTAATAATTTTTTTTTAATTTATAAATATAATTAAGAGGAATGTTAGAAGATTATCAGAATTTATTATTTTTTATCATTGTTAGCTATCAATATTTAAAAGTATGGGATAAAGTATATTGATGGATTACTAAACTAGAGAAACTAGACTAAAAGAATTGAGTTGATGGTTAAGTGATGGACAAAAATAATAAATTCTGATAGCTCTCTAAGATTTCTCTATAATTAAATAGTCATTTCTAACTATAAAAGATTTGGACACGATAAATTTATCCACAAAACAAGAGAATTAAAGTTGTACCCATGAAAAATTGGCTCAATATGACAACTGTTCAAACTCTACAAAATTATCCAAAAATTTCAAATTACCCTTCTTCTACGGCTTACTCATCACTACCAGCATCATCATCACATTACTGACAAATTTATGTTATTTTCTATGTTCATTCTGATAAGATTTGTTTTTTCTCACTACTAATATATTTACTATATGTGTCTTGATTTGAAAGACATGATTTTATTTTATTTGGTCGTTTTAGCCTTAGAACCAATTTAATGGCTGTAAGTTTACGTAGGAATGACAGAATTTTCAGGAATCAAGAATCAGGTATTGTAGGAGTAGTTAACAGGTCGATGGGTATTGTCAAAGATGATTAAAAATTAGTTTATTTTATCTGTTTAATACTTTTCTCTTGAGATGTTGATACTCCACCTTGTTATGTTGAGCTTTTTATTTCAAAAACAAAAAACCAGTTTAATGGTCTTTCCACAAGCTAGCCTTATGACTCTTTTACTGTATATATTTCTATTTTATACTTTTTATACGTATTTTCTTTTCCGTAGTTGTGGTTGTCAAAAGTAGTTAACTAGTTTTGCATTGTTGAATGAGTATTTTGCTTTATTGAAACCTTGAAATGAAACCTACTTTTACAAGATTTGATGTACAATATCAATTAGCAGCGAAGAAAGACATAAGGGGATCATAAACAAGTTTGTGAGCATTGACAGCCATAACAAAATCACCATGAGCATAGTCTTTGATAAACACCTGCACGAGCTTATTCCTGTCATGATCTTTGAGCTCCGACAGCAAAATTTGGACATCCGTTACATCAGCTAACATGTCTGTCCCTCCATAACCAAAGAAAAGTGGGAATTCTTTTGGAATGCTAGCCATATCATAAGGAGGAGGATTAGGTTGTCCATAGTGTTGTATATTTTCTTCTCGATGTCCATAGTTATACTTTGTAATTTTCCCTGTTCTTATATCTATTCAAATTGAAGCCATATATGAAGAAACATTAGTTCATCAATTTAGAATTTTATAAAAATATAAATAAAATGCTTCAAATCAAACAATATCTTGTTATTTAAATTTTATAAAATAAAATTATCAATAAGATAAGACTTTCAACATAGAATACCTAATAAAAAATACCCTTCAATAACAAAATTCTCAAATATTATTATCTACTTGAAATACTTACTTTGTGATAGATGTATCAAATTCTTCGTTGATGATGCTTGTGGTTCATAAGTAGCAATTAATTCCAGTCTTGAACCATTTATGCAGCAATTGGGACCTAAAATTTTGATTAATAAACTTCAAAATAACGCCTTATTTTAGTGGAATCAACATATATATGAATAAAGTGTCTGAAATTCATCATTCCAATGATACAAGTACCTGTAAAAAGATCTAACATATTTGAACAGTCCCTCGGTTTTAGTGCTTTGCAAATTTTCTTCAAAAGTTTGGATGCAATTGCCCTATTCATTAGAAGAGCATATTAGTAGTGAAAAGTTTTGAAAAAGATAAGAAGTGAAAACTCAACATAAGGTTCTTTTTATTACTCGTTGGGAACGATTTTGCAAATGCCTAACCAGTAAGCTTTCTGTAAAAAATATCAAGAAAAGAGAATAATTTTGTTATTTTGTATTTGTTGACATTTTCATTGCTCAAGTAGAGTATATTTAATTTGTGTGATTTATGTGTATCTTACATCTGCCATGAAAAGGTCACCAGCAATCTTTGATGGTGGTGAAGTAATATGATTCAAATGAGCAATTGGACTAAGTAATGCCGCTGATCTCAACATATTCAATAGTTGATTTTCGGAGAATGCACCTAAACCTATTAAAGTACCCTGAAATTCCATGTTATGGTTATTCATACACACACATATGTATAGTAGGATGATTTAAATAAGATAACAAAAAAGTAAAAACCAGAACTCACCAAGGAATGACCCACGTAGTGCATTTTTTGACCGGTATGTTTGAATACATATCCAACTGAAGCAGGAAGATCGTAACTCAGTAACTGATCCCATGACCAATCCCAATATGCCTATTAATAACACAATAAATTAGCTCAAATCTAGTAGTTAAAATTTACACAAGCTGTAAGAGTGTTCGTGTGCCAAATGAAGTCGCTTTGATTTTCTCCAAATTCGATACTAAATTATGTCTGGATTTATCTTCAAGTCTATACTTATTTTAAATCTGACAGAAGTTTCATAATCTGACAAAGTGAACGACCTTCCCAAACAAGCAAGTTCCATTATCTTCCTCCAGTCTTGTTTGGTGTCGAATTTCAAAATCAAATGTAAATTTATATCTTATATGAAACATGAAGAGGACTAGTTAAGTGTATTTATTCAATATAAAAAAAATAAAAATTAACCGTTTCATCAGGAGCAAGTGATGTATGGCCTTTGCTATATCTTGACCCACGAGAATTGGCAATCCACACATCATAGCCGTTGTCCGCTAAGATATATCCCAATGATTCTTTTGGATTGTTGTACAACCATATTATACCATCCTGGAAAAAATATAATTAAAACAAAATAAATATAATTGTCTATAATTAATGAATGTTAAATAAGATAAGTCTGACTTATTTTTTTTGTCTTTATAACATTACCCAACTTCTCATATCTCTATTGCAGTAACACAACTTACCACAAAGAGTCCATGTTGCAAGAAAACTGGTGGCTTGTTTGCTGCCTTACCGGATCGCGCCTTCGGCATCCTCTGCAGACTAAGGATGTAACCATCTTCTGTCGTAACCTGATCGAGTTCAACAAAAAAAAAAAAAAGAAATTTCCTTCAAAAAATAAATACCTCCAATGGTATACATGGGAATAAACTTAATACAGTAAGTAATAATATGCACCTTGTGTTCTTCACAAGTGTAACCGTTTTTCTCTACCATTATTTTGCAAATACCGGTATCTGCTGCAGCAATAGACGACGATGCTGGCAATTCATTATTTTCTTGCAGTGGTTTTCTCCCATGCACTGGTGTAATGCGAATCAATAATACCAGAAGCAAACTAGTAACAATATTGGCCATTGATAATGTGTTATTATGTTCCAATGCGTCTTCAAAAAACTTTTGACGTGCAAAGACGAAGATTGAGAATATATATATGCTTTTCACCTTACTAGTTTTAACATTTTCTTTCTCGGGGTGGAGTTATAAAGTGTTCTTAAAGCTGTGATCAATGGCTAATTTTTTATTTGCCATTGTGCTAATGCATTACTGGTGCCGAACTTTTAGAAATGTTGACCAGCAAATAAAAGGACAAGTGGTAAAAGTTGGTCACTGGAGTTTGATAACGTCAATGCAGTTCATTCTCCTGTTATATCTCAGGTCAATACTTAGCAATTATTCTTTTTTATCTTTTTTATAGATATAAAATTATCCCCATCAATATTTGTCATAATCTTGACTATATATAGTTCATTGTACTTGTTTATGAAATAACATGAAAAAGAGTTGAATTGTGTTACACTTTATTCCCTTGGCATCTTCATCGATAGTAATAGTGAAATACCATCCTTCCAAGCTTTGTTACTCTTACTTCTTGAAGCAATATTTTAGCAATCTTTTTGGATGTACCATTATCTACATTTGAAGCCATATTATTTTAATTTAACACAAACCTTAAACTTAGACAGATAAAAATAAAGAATTAATCTCTAAATTATGGACTCTAAAGAATATAAATATTTATAGAAAACGATAATATAATATAAATATATAATTATAATTATTAATAATACTAGTAGTTTAGGCTTTGGCCCTAACAAGTAAAATTTTGCATAAATAAACGTGGATGGGTGGCATTTAGTTTAGTTAGAGAGTTCGAGTCTGAGTCCCTCTGAGAAGTAAAACCCTCTCTGAACAGAATCCTGAGGCAGTAATGGCGTTCATCGAGGACGGCATCGACCTGGACGCGTCGGACTTCGCGGCGTCAGTTCCGCTGAAGAAGGTCCCAAACGGGGACGTGTTCGAGGCGTCGAGGGCGGGGGACGTGGAGCGGCTGCGCTACCTGCTGGAGTCTGGTGTCAATGTGAACGCCCGCGACCAGTGGGACTCCGTTGCTCTCTACTACGCCTGCCTTGCCGGCCACCTCGACGCTGCCCGCATGCTTCTCGAGAGCGGCGCCATCTGCTCCGAGCACACCTTCGACGGCGACCGCTGCCACTACGCCGCCCTTAATCTCAAAGTCCGCAAACTCCTCAAGGCCTTTGAGGCCCGCCCCCCTCCCTTGGCCCCCTTGCAGGCCGCCCTCCGTGACACCTTCCTTTCCTCCCCCGCTAACCGCTCCTTCTATGACCTCTCAGACACCGACTTTCATCTTCCGGGTATGATATCCCCTTGCCCTTTCTTTTTTAATTTCCTCTGTGCCACAGAATTTTGAACCTAAAGAAAATAGTTTTGTTTTTAGCTGCTCAAAGTGTTAGGTCAGAAGAATTGTGAGCTACTTATGAAATTGAATGGCAATCATATTGGACTAATTTAAATTACTTAGACCACCAATTACGAGCTTGGAATTTTAAGATATGACAATATCATCAACTGCATACAATAATGATTCTTGAGCCACTCTAATAGTACTGTATTTCTCTTTTCCGTGCTTGTTTTCTAATGTGGAATAGGTATGTCATAGTTGATGCTTTAATGTTGCAAAGAGCAAACGATTATAATTGTGTTTTTCCCAAATAATGATATTGTGTGGGACTCAATAGTGATCTTACTGGAGTAGGTATTTCATCCACCCAGGGATCCAGCCGTGGCTATTTTCCTCCAGATGTAGTTTTTATTGTACATGGAAGGCCTATTGAAGCTCACAGAGTCATATTAAGCGCAAGGTCACCATTTTTTAAGAAAAAGTTTGAGACTGATTGGAAAGATCGCAGTGAAGTGAGATTGCCACGGGAAAAATTGTCATATCCTGCGCTCTACAGCCTTATACACTTCTTTTATTCGGACAGATTAGAGATTGCCGTGGATGACATGGAAGATCTTGTGAGAATCTGTAAAGTATGCAACCTCGAATCACTGCAGAAAATTCTCGAGAAAGAAGTCATTCATCAAAAGTATGCGGAATATAAAGCGTTGAAGGATGTAGATAATTCACAGAAACGATACATTTTGCAAGGTCTGTCCCTTCCTGTAGAAGACAGGCTTCCTGCAGCCTTGCACCTAATCCTTCAAACTGCCCTTTCAAATTCAACCCTTGGAAACGGTCAAGATGATGCAGTTGATAAATTGATTGCTGGGATAGGTGCTATGAAAATGGGTAGATCTATTGATGATCTTGCTGATGTATGTGTAAGAGTTGATGGGAAAAATTTCCGTTGCCATCAAGTGGTTCTTGCATCAAGGTCTGAATATTTTAAGACAAGATTGTTGCGTATGAAGGACTTCCATGAAGGGGAAGATGAGTTATATTTGGATTTACTTCCTTGCATTGAAGAGCATGATTTGAGTACAGATGCATTTGAGAAAATGATTGAATATATGTAAGTCTCCTTTCTACACAGTAACATCTGGAACTTTGAAATAGTGGAGGGACAGTAGTTGATAACTTTTCTTTGTTTGCTTATTATCATCTATATGTTATCTTGTAAATCATGATTTTTCCTGATTCATATTAACCTAATATGTAATCTTTCTGATATGCAATCATTTGCCTGGTTTCACCTTGTATCTTCCATACCAAGTTAGAATATGTAATCTCTATTGAATGAACACAATCAATTGTTTTCTAGTTGCAATATTTATTCAAACATCATGCTTGTTTTAAGTAGTTTCTGGTTGAGTGATTCTAATTTGTGAAGATTGATTGTTTTGAGTTCATTCATTATTATTATTTTCTTGCAGGCCATTTTTTGTGTATTTTTTTTTAAATAAATGTTTCTAGAATTTTCCTTGTAGGGGTGCCTTCATAGCATGATGACATTTCTGTTTTTGCTGCAAATTTGATTATTGTAAATCT
This sequence comes from Arachis hypogaea, assembly GCF_003086295.3. Lineage (NCBI taxonomy): Eukaryota > Viridiplantae > Streptophyta > Magnoliopsida > Fabales > Fabaceae > Arachis > Arachis hypogaea. Next base: position 959,561 of record NC_092054.1, on the reverse strand, counting down.
TATTCTGCTGTCTTATTGTTTCAGGTACACTGATGGCTTGCAGGATATAAACCCAGATCAGGTATGTATAATGTTTATATAGATTTCTGTTGGTTTCTTCTTGTATAGTCTTTACACTGACAGTGTGTATTGAACAGGCTGAGGAAATGTTTGACGTTGCTTCTAGATACTTATTATTTCCTCTTAAGCGTGCGGTGGCTGATGTGTTGTTGCCACACTTGGAGATGGTGTCACCCGAAGAACTGTGCCATTGGTTAATATTAGCAGACCTGTATGTTGCATTTCTGTCATGCTTGCTTTGTTTTACATTAGTGGCTGCAACTATTGTTCCTTGTTTGATATTACACTTTGGTGGAGGGAAGGGATCTGTCAAACATTTCTATATTGTTTTCTCAATATGTTTTCTATAGCTAATAGAGAGCAACTCCTTGCTCTCAGAGGAATCCCTTTATACAAACCAAGAGAATTTTCTATTGGATAAAGTATGCTTTTTGTCCTTAGCGTTTTTGAAATTCTTTAAAAATACTACTAATGTTTAATTTGATTCAATTTCACTCTCAACATTTGAAATAAATTTCAATTTTATCTTTACTGCTAGTTATTTTATTGTCAATAGTTAGTCAGCATTTTTTTCCAATTTGCCCTTAATCGTTATCTTAGTGAAATTAACACAGCAGACATAGTACTGAATGAAAAGAAAGTGAATCAGGATGATTTCTCTCCTGCTATAGTTTTATCGGATTGGAAAAGTGCCGAAATCACAAGGAAAAAGTAGAAGTGTTGACTGAGAGTTGGAGAGCCAGCCTCTTCTAATTCTGATCTGATTCCTTACTCTAATGCCTACCTCCCCTTCCCCCATTCGGTTACTATTAATACCCCTCTTCTTCATTCTTCCCTCACTAACTGTACCAGGTGGCAGGTTAGTTACAAAACCCACCCCAGCCCATCGTTCACTCAATTACATTTTGGTCCCTAATTTCTAATTAGCTTGATACGTAATATACCGTAATCTTCAAATGATCCTGCCATGCTTCTTACCTCCAATGCTCAAATGTCTCCATCACATTTTTATTAATTCTGATATCAGAATGCTTCTCCCCCTTATTCTGTTAACATATTGATAGAAATAACACTTAACTATACAGAGAATAGTTCCTTGGTTTCAGACTTAGCCCTCTATAGATTGCACAAACAATGAAAATGCAATGAAGAGATATTTCACAGCTTCCTCCCCTTATATTAATCCCCAGTTTAACTGGATTTTCCTTTAATAGGATTCATAGCTTATACATTCCTGCCTACCTGCGTTGTTGTAACAGTGGTTGACTTGTAGACAGCTATCCTTTCTTCCATAAAAATATTAACCATTTGGCCCTATAATGCTTGTTTCAATATTTTTCACTAGTATGCTTTTTTAATTCTGTTCAAAACATTTTAGGCTCAAATTATGAAAGTAGTCTTTGCTTAGCAAGCTTTATCATAATAAGTACTTTGCTAAGCTATTTTTCTGAAAATATGGTGGAATTTGAACTAATATATTGTGGTGCTTGTTCCTCAGATTTCATTATTTCCTGCCATTTCTTGAGCTGGAATTACAAACTTGAATTGTAAATATGATTGAGTGTAAATAAGAATTACCCAAGTGATATTAATTCCTTTGTGCAGAATCTATCTTGGTTAGTACTAGGCAGTGTTTTATGTCATATATTCTGTACTATGCTTTTTGTTGTAACATGGACTATTAGGTGGTGGCAACTGGTAAGATGTAAAAAACTAAGGATATCTAGATATGAATGAAACCTTAAATGTGTTGTATGGAAATTATGTTCACTTAACTATTTGGACGAATCACACTATCAGAAGAACTGAATGTCATGATACAAATGGTGTAATTGGCCTTAAAATTGTTACAGGATGAAATTACTCTTTGGTTAAAAGCATTTGTTATAAAATTAAATTGTCTGTCTTGGAAGTGTTGTGCGCCTTCTGTGGTAACTTATGTATTTGTAATTTATGATGTCATAATTGATATTTGTTCTTGTGATTTCACATCTAATAATCATGTAGCGTGCTAGATTATGTTTTTGATTTAGTTATAATACTACTGAGAATTTCCTTGTCCAGGTATGGTGTTTTCAAGTTTCGGGAATATTGTCTGGACACCATTGCTTGTAACTTTGAAACATTTGCTGATACCAAAGAGTTCAGGGCAATGCTGTTGACTTTCCCTCCACCATCTGGAGACTCCTCTCTTCGTACTACTGTCCCAAGCATGCCTGGATCTGATCTAAAATCGGATCAAGGAAACCTTCTCGATGATTTGCGCGAGAAATGGCTTGAAATTGAAGCTGCTGAGCTCGACGAGAGAGATGAGAGTGCGTTGCAATTTGATAAGCGGCTCGAGATGCTTATGCTTGTTGCTGAGCAAGAAAAATCCGATAATTCAGAAGCTGATGCTGATGGTATGGATGACCTCAAAACGTTGGGTTTGTCTCCAGACAGCACATTAATTTCAGGTGATGCAGAAAGAACTGTGATAAGTTAATTGGAATAAGATGTATAGCTTTTCTTTGTCAAAGATAGTAAGTTAGGTGGCTCGGAGTTCTTAAGTTGGGTTTTTGTAACTTCTGTTGCTCGAGCATTCATTTATTCATACGGCTCTTTCATAATCACTAGGTAATCTTAGACATCTTCAATTCTTATAGTTATACGAGTGAGTGCGTGCACTTGTACTTTTCCTTAAGCAAGATTTGCACCTAAGCGTAATAAATAGAGTTCCGAGTTCAGGGGGTGAAATTATTGTGCTATAAAGTAACTTCATGTGATCTACAAATCAATTCAATATCGACTTTATTATGTTTCCAAACACACCCTTATGTATGGCTCAAAGGAAATTAAGTTGGTATTCTTTTTCAAAAACAGAAAACATGAGAAATATTGAAATTAGAAGAGGCTGATCTCACGTATGATATATAATAAGTTAATAAAAACAAATGTTTAATTGTTTATTTGTTACCAAAGTAAGTTGTTAATGCTATGCATATAGACATAGTGTCTTTATTTCTGGTCACTGTCTAGCCGGGATGAGGACCACTCGACCCCGACCTCAGTTTACCCTCATCAGGTGACCTTAGATGCTACTCTACATACTCTCCATGATTCACCGTTCAGGCCTAGCATCGGTATCAATGGCCACTGCCACTGAAGTTGACGGTTGCTGTGATACCAGACTGCTGTTGTCTTTGTCACCTGTGGCTGATACTGTCCGGAAGCATCCCTGCAGCTTCCTTCCACGTGACATCTGTTCGCCCTGTCTTCACAGGACACGGCTCCCTCATCTTCTCTGATCGAGCCAGAGGGAGCTTCTCCTCTTTGTGCTCCTGTTTCGCTTTCAGAGGCTGCGTCTCCTTCAGGTCAGGTTGCTGGAACCTTCATGGCGGATCCACCCTGCTCCATCCTCACCAGGGTTGCAGCAGAATACGCCGTCCTTTTCAGTAAATTATCAAAAATGCTATTTGTATTTGTATTCCAACATGTATTTTTTACTGGTGGCTGATTTTGGTGTACACGTAGTATAGTTGGTAAATTATATATGTTAGATTACTATTAGTACTTCAAATATCTCGTCTGTTTTTTTCTATTTTGTTTTTGTTCTTTTCTCGAATTGTGCTTGTTAAGGGCAATTTCTCTAACAAATCTTATAAATTGTTGGACAAATGGGGAAGTTAACAATAAGGGCCAAGGGGACTTTGGTGATCACTCTGTCGTTGCCATTACAACACCATCATTGTCTTCTGATTTTGCTGCAGATGAGGGGTCTGTACTCGCAGCAAGTGGTTCGGTTGAAACAAGTTTTGCAACGGTTGATGACGAAACTGAGTCAGGTAGAGATACCTTTGTTTCACGCAATCCTTTACTTGAACTGCAGACGCTCCCAAAAATAAATTAGGAAATTGGATTTTGACAGTGAAGACTAATCTATTCTGTGAATGCTAGCCTGATAAGGTTTTCGGTGATAATAATTTGAAAATTTTGACTGTTCTATTTACATGCTGCCTTATAGAAAAAACAGCACATCAGGATCTCTAAAGATTAAACATTACAGCAATTTAACTAACGAAAGGATCACTACAATAACATCATTGTTACCTTGAAATAAGGAAAATCAAAGAATAGCATTTTCAGGTTCTTTGTTGTGCCAGACTCCACCACAATGGCATATGCTCCACAATGACATCTTGGGTTGTCACCTTTAGCTGTCCGATTCCTCCCTCCACTGGATGCGCTGCCAATGCTTTGATCAATTCTAACACTTCTCCCTCGCAGGCGACATGGAGTTGACCAGCTTCCAAGGGTTGCCATGTTCTAATATGACCGCACAGAGGAGGCCAGGGACACTTAACGTTTGACGAAACAAGTTAACACGACATGTAGGACAGTTTCGGGGACTAATGAAGTAATTAAATTTAGTTAGAGAGTAAAATGCCTCATCCGAAATTATTTGAAAACTAAAACAAGTAAATACTCTTGACAAAATTAAAACAATTTGGCCAATTCCATTATGTAGAACTCTTTATTGGAATTCTATTAAATACTTTGCCTACTATATAGAGGAAAGGGTTGCTCATGGAACTAACATGTGTTGAAGGGAGCTCCATGCTAAACAATTTTTATAGTTTTCAACTACACCAAATTAGTACACGTTTTTTTTCCATAGTATTTCCCAACCCAACAAGTCGAAAACTAATCTATTAATAATCGAAATTCCATTTAAGAATTTGTCATTGGCAAATAAATTATTGTATGCACTCAAGCCTCCCGCCACTTGATTAAGTGAACTAGTGAGCTAACTACTAAACCAATCCAAATTAGTTGAGGGCATTACTTTTTAACTCGTTTCATATGGTTTGAACATGTAGAAGATCAATAGAACATCCAATTAGGAGGATAGATGAGATGAAAGGTAATCAGAAGGCGAAAAATAAAAAAAGACCTAAAAAGACCATACATGAAGTAACAAAAGGAAATTTACATGAAAATTATAGACATGATACAGGATAGAGTTCATCATATATGTTATAGTTCAATGACATCGTCTGGTCATGTAGTGGGATAGTTGTTATTGTTGTTGATGTTGTTGTTGTTGTAGTAGTGTAATTGCATAGTCATTGGAAAAAATTGTTTGCTCAAGAGATACACAAACCTTTCTTCCAACCTACATTAACACCTAACTTCTATGCTTACCTACCCTTGCTTTTTGTAGAGCCAACAGCAGTTGTTCTATACTTAGTTCAACAAAGTCTACATTTGGAAGATTAAGAAATTGATGATATTCGTCTTCTATAAAGTCAATTTTATTCAAAGTTGCTTTATAGTTCATAGCAGCTGATCTTGGGTGACCTTTTGCAACTGATACCTGCAAAACAAGACAAATCATCATGTCAGTATGTCACCTTAGTAGGATGCACAAATTCACATGTTTAGATTAGGTAGTATTGTATCTTGGAAAAAGATTTTCCTCCGATCAACATTTGGGCCTTAATGTGCTCAAATTTTCAGGAGAAGACATACAATATCAGATTATTGAATCCAACTATCTAAATTAATCCAAAATTTCATCCCAATTGGAAAGAAATCAATTCCAAGAACAATTCATGTCTTGTATTAGCAACCCAAAACAAAATCCTATTTTTTTTTGTTGCTGCTGTTGTTGATGTAAAATAATAACCACCCAAAGAAAAAGTACACTCAGGGATTCGTAGAATCATAATTATGCAGCTCAACAAATCATTTCATCTAAAATTGGAGGGAACTTACGCAATGCCTTTCTCCAAGCTCGAACAGCCAAAATCTCCACTCTGTCATAGGCATTCCTTCCACTTTAGCTGTAATATTAGTCCAGCATGTGTGAGTAAACTCCACTTTATGCAACTCTTCAGTCAGTCCACTCCCTATGGCTTTAACGTATGCTTCTTTTAGGCTCCAATACCTGGAAAATGTCATGATACATCGATAAAGAGTTCTTAATATTAAGCAGATAAAATATATTGTGAGATCTGTGATTGTCTCAAAACAAATATAAAATATATAATTTCAAAGACTATCTTTAATCTACGTCTACATTATACAGAGATGAAGATCTTAAGGATCGATCAAGTCATTCATGGAATTTTCATCAAGAGGGTGGAGATAACAGTTCTTTGAAATAAACCTAGGCAAGCATACCAACAGGTTTATCAAAGCATCGCAGTAGTTGAGGAAACAGTGTGCTCATATTCTTGAAATATGATAGGAAGCACTCTATGTTTTGTATATTGCAATCGGGTTTTCCCCAAACAAATGACAACATTGAATTTTTATGGCATTTCAAACGTGTTAAATTTTGAAAATGCAGAATTGAGGTTTTTTATTTTGGCAACAGAAGGAAAAAAAACTATGTAAAGATAGAACAGAAGGAAAATAGCACTAAAGAGAGAGCAAAATCTCTTTCAAGGTAACGAAAAAAATCCAAAAATAAATAAATAAATAGATGCAGAAAATTTTCAATACTTAAGAAAAAGTTGTTCACTCTCTAGAAACTGGAAGTCCGGAACAGCAGCAACAACAAAATCCAAACCGCATGAACATTTTGTAACTAAACTATTTCCTCAACAAATATACAAATAGATCACGAGAATACCTGTAAAATTCAATTAATACATCATAAGATGTGCCAGCATTAACTATATTGTCCCATTCCAAACTGGAAAAGTATGACGCGAAGAAATGTATGAATTCTGTAATTGTTTCTCCCTGTGGTATATCATAGGAGACAATGTCTAACCCCACAAGGTATACAGATTCGGATGCTATGGCCACATAGTCACCATGATGAGATACATTGAAATTAAAATTAGGTAATCCGAGACCAAGTTTATCATAATCCTGAAGCAAAACCATTTAAACTGTAAAGAATAAATAGAGCTACATGGAAGCAAATAGAAAAGGTGGCAGAAGAACACAATATGAGGAGTGATAGTATCACAATATAAAGAGTGATAGTATGAGTGTAAGATATATGCCAACATCTTAATACAAGCATCTCCATTTATTCAAAATGGATAGAAAAAATATACCTATGATGAAGAATAGAGAATCTGCAAAGCTTTACGTGATTTAAGGAAGCAAAACAAATCAACACTTAGGAGACAAGCACTTCTGGAAACTAGTTTAATTCTTGTTATTCACAATCATAATGTTAAATACAAGTAACAAGTTATACAACGTTGTTTCAATCACTCAGAATTTGTCTTGAATTAACCATGTAATATGCATGAATTTTGAATGCAACTGTCAATGAAGAAATTTGATACACCCATGAATGTGCGCAGAGAAGATACAACTATCGAAAATCCTAGAAACTTTGATCCCAATTTCCATATCGTGCAAACAAGGTATTGAGATGATCGGTTTTAGAACAATATCATATGGTGTGATAGAAAAGGCAAAAGTACTAATCCTTATTTAAAATAATGTTGGGCCCCAAACAATAATCATAAAGCTCATCTGCGAGATACAAGCTCCTCACTTTTGGCATAACTCAGAAGGTTCAGGGTCATTTTCATGATAAAAACTCGAGATAGGCATTATAAACTTGCGAGTGATGCTCCTTAGTGGGTTTAAATGTGCATAGTTTTATGAAAAGGTAAGAGAAGTACTATTATGCCAAGCTAATATATCAAGGCTTAGGTTATTCCTCGTCCTTCCCAAGGTTGGTCCTAAAGAGTTGGTAGCAATATATAGAATCACATATCCCTCATGTTCTAAAAGAAATGGAAAATAACAGCAAAATAAAGATCAATGAAATGGAAATAGAAACAAAGTTTGACTTTCATCAAATTGAAGAAACAATCCTGCTACGCGTACACCCTTTGTACCAGACACCGATTTGACACACTATAAAAATACGTAGGATCCATTAAATATTATTCGTTATTGATCAAATTCAAAATCAAAAATCAATTTCAGTTAGAAACTTTCAACATCACAATTTTTATAAGAGCCAACAGTGTCGTGGAAGAAAAAAAACGTTTAACCTCCATGACAATATCAATTAATGTCTCAATTGTTAGAGAATAAAACAGAAGATAAATCACAAGAATTTCTAATAGCAAGATTGAAAAGGGGAATATTATGAAAAATCACAGTAGGTTGGTGAAGTAAATTATGGATGAATGACAATGCTACATGATTAAATTTTCAATGGTGTGATTGAAAGAGTGAAAATGAGGAAAAGAAAGCATGGAATGAGTGTGATTGGCTTGAAAATGAGCAATTCTTCATTGTTAATTAAAAAAGATAATCTGCAACTAAGTAGCAAAGGTTGTCTACAAAATAGGGGGAATGGGTTGGTTTCTAAAAGTAAGGAAGCCAAAGGGGGAAAAAAACCCGTACACGCACCATGTATTATTTTAATTATTGAAGAATAGTTGAAACACATATTAATAATAAATATGGTATACTAATATAGGTGTGTGGTGTGTTTGGTGTATGAATAGTAATAGTCATACCACATATGGCTTGCCCTCGGGTGTTCGCTTTATGGAAATTTCACTAAGTGGGATTCGCAGAACATCAGATACAAGAGCATACTGAAGCATTCTGCTGACAAGTGCTCGTTTCCTATCTTCCATTTTCACAAACCTGGTACCCACCAGTACACACCATTAAGTGTTTAACAAAAGCCAATCAATTTGTGCAGCAACCAACTACAAAAGCACTTGAATGTATGTACCTGGTAACAGAGGAGTGCTCGTGGGAAGGAAGGAAAGAGAGGGGAAAGGATAAGTCAGGGGGTTGTGGGTCCCACTTTGAGATGTCCACCACCCATCTCCTTACGCCTTCCTCCATTCTCATTCCTAATGGTTTCCTTTTTCTTGCTAACCAAAGAGGCAATTCTGTTAATATTTCCCAATTGAATGGAAGAGAGGTCTCTAGCCACGGAGGTTTGAGCAGCTAGTTGCTCAACAGGGCAGCAACTCAAGGCAACTTGTTAAGAGCACTTTGCGCTCATCTCACTTCTGTTTTTTCCAACCTCATTAGTAAGGTCAACACATCATAGGATACAGGAAAATGACCTTTCCTTAAAGTTCCCAACAGAACAAACTTCAGACTCTAGAATATTAGTTTCGAACCTCACCTGTGCTAGAAAATCAAAGTTCCAAATATCATAAGCATTCATCATAATAGGAGTCCATAATATCATTCCAAGTCATATTACAGCTTCAATAATCAACTTTCAAAGTTCCAGTTTCAGAAAGTATCTATATAACTATAATCTTGAAATTAAATCGTTATACCCAAGAACAAAATCCTAAGGACCCTTGTCCCACCCTGATAACCATAGATAACACATAATATGATAATAAAATAACGAAATGACTTCAAATCTTGAAATAATGAACCAACTGAAACACAGAAATATTCAGTATTGAAAACTATCTCATCAAATACATGTATGCTAAGCATTTAAGCAAACAATAAGAAAAATAAGACACCACAATTTAGTCAAACTGATGATATACTATCACTCGAACATTGGCCTCTTGAGGAAGATCTCAAACCAGCATGTGACCAATTATTCCCAATAAAACTTATGTTTTATAAGGAGAATCATCAATGAACAAAATAGACAACTTTGGGCATTGCTCACTCTAGAATAGTTCTTGTGTAGTTTCTTTCGGCAGTTTGCCTAGTTAACTAAAAAAAAGCATCTTTTAATTTTACTAGAAAATATTTATCAATACTAAAACAATAAAATGTGTGTTTTATAACGATTATTAGAAATTAAATAGAGAGGGTTAAATTAAAGAAATAAACGAAAAGAAAATGAAAACATTTGCTGGTTTTATGGGATTTTTTTCAAATATTTTGTTCTCACATAATTCACCAATGTCTTAGCTTCACTTTTAAAAGATGCATATTATCACTCATTTAGTCAAAACATTTTTCGGTTCTATTATCAATAACGATTTCATAAACAATAAAAATATATAATATACCTTCCTGATCCGCGAACGTGAGAGAATGAGAGAGAGAAGAGCAATGAACAACTTCCTAAGAAGCAGCAAAGGCCAAAGAGAATGAGAAGGGAAGAGTTAAGGCATAACCGCATAAGGGTTCAAAGTGTGAATTAGTTAGGCAGTAAGAGAGTGCCTTATAACTTAAGGTGCTGAATGAATTGGCTGAAATTGCCTTAATAAATATTGCAAGTTCTGTAAATTATTGCCTCACAAAAAATCAAACCTGATTTTGGTTAACCAAAAATTTGGTTTAGGTTAGTAAACCAAACTGGTTTTATATATTAAAATCGGTTATAAAACTAATAAATCGGTTTAAAAAATAAAAACTGGTTTTAAAAAAATAACCGTTTCCTTTCTATTTAAAACCAGTTTTTTTTAATTATTATTTAAAAACCAGTTTTATACAAAATCAATTTTAACGTATAAATTAAATTTTAGCACTTTGAAAAATCAATTTTAACTTATAAAATACTACTTTATTGATGGATTAGAATATCATAATGAGACACAAGGTTATTTACAATAGGAAAAAGGAGGAAATTATACATATTGTAGTTATGATTTATGAACAGATGCAGAACCTACTATATAGGATAAACAGAACATACTGTTAGATTTTAATTACAAACAGCAGTTTCTTATTCATCAAACTTGCTAAAAACTGATACCAGAATAAAAACACTTCAAGACATATGAAACTGACATAAATATATTGAAATAAGAATTGAACTCAAGATGATAACTGGTTTGAAACAGCTAGCTCCAACTTCAAAGTTTTTTTTTTCTGATAGAACTGAATGCGGAAGCAGATGAGTAAAAAGAGAGAAAAAAGAAAGTTAAAGGGAATTATAACCTTTTAGGATTGAGAAACAGAAGGTAGCAAGAGGTATAATGAAGAATAAGCTAATAGTGGAAACCAAAGCATACATGATAAATAGAAAATGGAGTTAGTTATGGCTGCAATAGTATATTGTCATTGTGTCTTACTATTTCGACTTACATCTACCCATTCAACTTTCTATTATAAAAGAAAGTCACACATATCATATAACTACTGACAAATAAATATCATTCATATCACTGTTCCTTAATAAAATAAAATATGAGTGCATTAACACCAAATTGACGTATTTGTAACACAAATTTAATCAAAAGTCTCAAGACTAATCATCATTGTAACTGTTCCCATTACAATAAATATGCAATATGATCATATGAGCAAAATAAAACATACCTAAACTAGAACAAATTGAGAAGGAAAAAGAAAAAAAAAGATCCCAATAGTCATATCATGTCAGTAGATGAGAATACAGGGAAGTAGTATTATCCCATATTCCCTTGAAAATAAAGTAGCCTCCCATGTTCTAAGCAAACTCAAAAATCTCATTCAAATTTACAAATGGCCCAATCAAGCAATCCAGATGCTACACAGATACATCAGATCAAATCAAACAAACCAATTCCCATTCTCCGTGGCTTTTGATTATCATAGATTATAAGTAGAATATGTACTGGCCATATCATCATGTCATAATTCTCAAGCTTTTGCTAACCAGAATTTCAATGTTTAGTGTTGAAACCAATGCACATGAACACACGCACCAAATAGTGGTTTAAATTTTTGTCTTGGAATTTCTGAACAAGCAAAGATACGGAAATCCAAAACCAGTGATCTTATAAAGTAAATCAAACTCAGCTGATTGGAACTATTAGATTCCGCTGAGAGATTCCAGAAGCCATTAATCAAACATGTAATGCTCAAAAGAGCACAACAATATGAAGTAACTAAATGAAGCCATCCCTTTCTTGAGCTACCACAACTTGAAGGGATTCTCCTAATCAAATTTATGAACTAACAAATATCTGCTGCTAAAATTCACAGCTTTAGCATAGATGAAATACAAATCAAACAATATGATCATATTAGCGTATGATCATATGATACTTCTACCCATTTATAGCATCCACATCAACAGATCAATGCTTCAAAAAACAAGAACAAAGCTACAAAATCCATAATCCCTAAACACTAAATTAAAACATGACCTACGCTCTAAGCACCACAAAGCTTCAACCCATTAGCAGGGACCAAATGTACAGGTAACTTAGACCTCAATCATTCACAGAACAGAATCAATCGTTCGAAAATAAAAAGAGAGCAGAAACAAAATAACAGTGACCAACGACGAATTGAGGTTGAGAGGGAGGAACCAAGGAGGAGGGCTACCTGAACTGACGCGACGGCAGAACTAGAACAGCAGCAAGCATGGAAGGCCGAGGTGGAGAGGGCAGTGAAGATATGGAGAGTAGACGCATGGAGCAGAGGGAAGACTCCAGCGAGTCACCCACGAACTCCGGCAAGAACAGAAGAGAGCGGAGAAACTGAGAGACTACCGGAGCGAGCTTAGGAGTGTTTGCTGAGAGTGACAACGGTTTGAAATTCGATGAAATTTGGTTTAATTTAACTACTTCTGCAATAAGAATACATTTTAAAAATATAATAATAATTTTTTTGATATATTTAATATATTAAAAATATAAAAAATTAATTTTTATAAAATATTTTTTTTATAATATATTTATAAAAGTTGATAATAAATAAATAAATAATTATTTAATATTTAATATTTTTATATTATTTAATATGTTTATACGATTTTTTTTTTGTTATTTTTATGTATCATATATTTGCCTCGCCGCTTAAAATTTCTGGATCCATTCGGAGTGACAATGAGCCAATGAAAGGGGAAAAGGCAAGTGCAAGAACGAGGGTGGAGGTGTTACGACTACGGGAGGCAAAAGAGCAGCCATCACCACGAAGCCAGAGGAACCTTAAAGGCAGACGAAGAACCAATAGTGACAGGGCTCAAATCCATCAACGGTGATGGGAGGTAGAGAAAGAGGAAGAATAGTGAGAATGGCAGAGGAAGCAGTAATGACACCGATGAAGGCAGAGCAAATGGTGTGAGTGAAAGGGAGTTGGGTTAGGTGGGATAAGGTGAGGTAACAGTGGCTACAGGTGGGGTTGGGAAGAGGTGAGGTGACAGTGGCTGATTCCTGATAAGGCGGTGGTGGCTGCAAGTGAAGTGGGGTGATAGTTTCTAGAACCCATTTTTAACAAGTTTGTTTTATTTTTTTGGAATAAATTTATTTGTCTTCTGAACATTCATAGTGTTAGGGATAAATAGCAATTGAGCCAGTAAGTTAAAATGGCAGAGTTAGTTAGCTATTATTGAAAACAGTTAATGATTGTTAGTAGTTATTATAAAAACTACTGGAAAGTTTTCAAATGATCCAGTCACCTTTACTGGAACTCTGAAGTGCTATGTACGGTAAAGTAACAGGTCAAAATTTTGTCTTGTACCAAATTGTGTAATATCCATCATGTCTTTGGAAAAAATCGAAAAGTGACCATAGGGGCCAGGGCAGGTAGCTGGCATGAGCTGCAACAAAAATTGAAGCCAGCTAATGTAAAATATGGCTCCATGGGCCTTTTTTTGAAATTTTTTTGGTCGGGGATGCAGTGGACCTTAGAAGAGCGCGGAGTGGGACAAGGTTAAATCATTTTGGTTAACAAAGAGGAAACGTTGTCGTTTCCAAAATCCCCAATGACCAAGGTTAGGGTGAGCAGGCACGGGTGGAGTCTTGGAGGCTTCCCTAATCCGTCGTCGTGTTGCTTTTCTGTGGTTGCAGCTCACTCCATCACGCCAAGAACAGCAGATTTGTATGTAAAGGTAGGGATTCACAAGTACCGTTTCATCGTCGTAGTGCGGGGTCTTCATCTTCCGAAGGTCAAGAGCCCATTTCCTGCGGTGTATTTTCGGACAGTAGTTGTAGAAGAAACAATCTCCGGTCGTTGGGGCGGTGGGAGTTAATGTCGTGTTGCCTCTGTCGTGAGTCCAATCGGTCATCAAGAGTCGCCGTTAGTAGGGTCGAGGTCAGGTGAGTGTGCTTGTGTCATGTTTATTTATAGAAATTTGTTCCGTGAGCTGAGTTAGCAGCTGTGGCTCCATAAATTTACATCGCACCGCATCTGCCCTCAATATTAATATACCCGTTACTTTTCAGCTCACCGTTTGAATAGGTTTAGGGAAGACCTTACACCGTTCTACTGTGCTTCTACCACAAAATAATTTCAATAAATCTACATCCTCTATATTTTTAACTATATATCTCAATGGCACTATACCATGCCACTTCAGAATTCCAGTAAAGGTGATTGGATCATTTGAAAACTTTCCAAACTACTATATAAGACTAAGAGTCAATGTAACAATTAGCTAATGAAATTATTTTCTCTAATTCACACACTATGAAAAGAGTTTTCTAGATCTTTCTCTCTTTCTCTCTCCGCTGCTGTTTCTCATTCTCTTCTCTGAAGAGTTCTGATACCTCACACAGTTAAAAAAATAAAATGTTTACTCTCTTCTTTGCATAAATAAGAAAAATACCAAAGCATAAAAAATAAAACACAGAACTTGTACCCAAATATCAATTCTCGAGCTAAATCGATTTATTGCGTCTGCAGCTATTCCAGAATCTATCACGTTATTAGTTGAGCCCATGCTAACTTGATGTTGTAAAATATACAATTACAAAGCATGATGTTTCGGATGGTAGTAGGCCCACGACCTTGCTTAATTTGAAATATCAAAATGATGAATTGAGGATGGGTTTTCTGTTGTCAAATTTATTCTGCTAATCAAATCATCAACTGACATGGTTCCAAGCTCCCCACCGAATCTAGATCTAACTGTAACTGATTTTGTTTCAACTTCCTTTGCGCCAACAACAGCCATCAATGGAATTTTCTGCTTCTCTGCATTTCTTATGAGCTTTGCCAGGCGTTCTCCATGGCACACTTGAGCACGGATGCCTTTCTTTTTCAGGTTATTGATCACATCATTGCAATACTCAAGCTGCGTGAAAAACAGAAAATGCATATATCTACCATGAATCATATATCTTCCCTTTCATTTTTTTTTTTTTCGTTTTCTTCCATGTGGGAATATTTCCCCATAACCCATTTACCATGCATGCATAAAGAAAACATATATATACCAAAGTTGAGTTACGTTACCTGGGCATCAGTAACAGGTAACACCCGAACTTGTATTGGAGAAAGCCACAATGGAAAATCACCAGCATAATGCTCTATGAGAACACCAAAGAATCTTTCCAAGGATCCAAGCACTGCTCTATGGATCAATATAGGTCTCTTGCTTTCACCATCCGAGTCAACATAGGTGATGTCGAAACGCTGTGGTAAATTAAAATCAACCTGTTGAAATTTAAGTGAAGTCAAACAATTGGGGAAATAGTTTAATGCAAAGAGTAATATAAAAAACTATCCAGCGAATACTTTCTGAGAAAAGATGAAGCTTAAGCATACAATTGTTAATGAATGAATCTCACACCTGTCAATCTGTCATTAATTTCAAGTAACTGGATAGAGGCACAAGAATGGTTTTATGTCTCAATTTGAGCATAAAATTAAAACATTGACAATAAACAAACCCGCCAGTTATACTAAGTGTTGAAATTAGTGTTGTGGCATGGATTGATAAGGGTAAAAATAAGCTCTTCCCAATAGGGCCATGCCAAAGGAATGAGTATAATTTACAAATGAGTTGTTTTATATTTGAGGAATGTTAGATGACCATCAGAATTTTATTGTTTTTGGCCATCAGATAGCCATCAATACTTAAAAGTATGTTGTTGGATTACTAGACTAAAGAAATCAAGTTGATGGCTAAGTGATGGCCGAAAATAATAAATTTTGATGGCCAACTATTATTTCTCTTTATATTTAAACAATTATCAAGTTAGGAATTGCCTGTATGGTTGAACATTGCCACTTCCTACCAAGAGCATCCTCAATCTTGAGATCAATCTTTGGCCCATAAAAGGCACCTCCCCCTTCATCAATTTGATATGTCCAACCTTTATCATCCAAAGCATCTTTCAAAGCAGAGATAGCTTTCTCCCATATATTATCATTCCCAACAGCTTTTTCAGGCCTTGTAGACAAATTTACTTCATACTTGTCAAAACCAAATTTCAGCAGTATTTCTTCAGTGAGATCTAAGACACCCCTTATCTCATCTTTAATCTGATCCTCCAAACAAAAGATGTGTGCATCATCCTGTAAAAATGACATCGAGATAGCACAGCCAATCTATCAGCATACAATGTACAACAAGGCTATCCTATATTTAACATTAACAACATCACATGCCACAATTTTTCCCCCCTGTGAAAAAAAAAAAAAAATCTAAAATGGGTGCTTTCCGCATGAGGCTTTCAGAAATATGGGCCAGGAACATCAGATGTCCACAACCTTTAACACTAAATCAAAACTCTCAGTAAGTAAAAGCCAGAGATTTGTCTTCCACTCTTTTAGAAAAACAGGATCAGTTATAGTATTTAATAGTTCAGAAGACAATGAGCTATGTATAATGATGGCAAACCTGAGTGAAACCTCTGACCCGGAAAAGCCCATGTAAACTTCCAGATAACTCATATCTATAAACGGTTCCCAATTCTGCCATCCTAATAGGAAAATCTCGATAGGAATTCAGCTTCCTTTTGTATACCAAAATATGATTAGGACAGTTCATTGGTCGAAGCTGATAGATCTCATCTTCAATGCTCATCTGATCATACATACTCTCCTTGTAGAAGTCCAAATGACCACTAATCTTCCAGAGTTCAGCTTTTGCCACATGTGGTGTGTACAGAAGATCATAATCACGATCCATGTGAATTTTTTTCCACAAATCTTCAATTATGTCCCTCACAATGGCGCCTTTTGGGTGCCAGAAAACTAAACCCCCACCAGCATCATCCTGCATAAATAAATTTTAGTCACACAGGCAAGATTTCATCATGAATCAATAGGTTACTTACCCACAAAATTATGAATAATAAGATATCCTAACAAATCTGCTTCATCATGGAAGCAAATAAGAAAGGAAACCATAATGCAAAGAACATGCACCTGAATTGAAAACAAATCAAGATCTTTCCCTAGTCGCCTATGATCACGACGCTTAGCTTCCTCCTTGAAGTGAAGGTAAGCTTTCAATTGTTCTTCATTCTCCCATGCAGTACCATATATCCGTTGCAACATAGGTTTCCTTACATCTCCTCTCCAGTAAGCACCAGCAACAGATTCAAGTTCAACCGCTTTCTTGTTGATTTTACCAGTAGAATCAACATGAGGTCCGGCACAAAGATCCCACCATTCCTCACCTTTATGGAAGAAAGGATAAAGTTACTCCTCAGGCAATATTCTTCTTCAATGCAATGTCAAAAACTGCAAGGCAATCCTTCTAAGCACACGCTTTTACACTTGCAAATTCACAGTACCAATATCAGACATCCTACATTATCCATTTATATTGAAGGATTTTCATTGATCAAGCTAAAGATGCAAAATAGTGCAGATTCAAAACATTCAAGCTTAGTGGCTACATATAAAAGCCTCCAACCCACAAAAGATGAAAGTTTAAGGGAATGGCAGGGAAATGGAGGGCATATAGTATAAAATTTACACTACAAGTCTTCCCTTCCCCACCCTTTTCTTCAAAAATTCAGCTTACAAACAATCCCTTAAGAGACAACAAAGAAATAGAGCTCCTCTGCTCCACTGAAGGTGACAAACAAAAAACCAGAAATAATCTTTTACCAATTTAAAGGATCCGAGAACAAGAAATATAACATGTCAAAGTAAGAGTTCACAAGCAAAATGCAGCATTGTGGTCTGATAGAGAATTAAGGTATTATGCTAAACTTATGTGGCTGAAGAATGTACAAAAGGGGAGGATAAGTAATCATCAGATAGATGCAAAAGATATAGCTAAGACCAAAAGGGATAGATAATGTAGCGGTGTATACCAATCCCTTTTAATATCAGTTAAAGGAAAACCAGTAGCTGCATGTCAAGGGGATGCCAAATAGGCAATTCTGCCAAACAAAATCAATTGTGGAAAAGGAATCATTAAAATTCCTAGAATTTCTTTCTAACCAAATACACCAAAGCACTACAAAAGCCTAACATTGCCACAGAAACTTTGCATCTTTACATGAACCAAAACCTCCAAGCTTAATGAGTAGAAAATTATGCAAGTCCATGTCCATGGGACAAACCCAACATTCTCCAAATATTGGGTGCAGATTAAGAGTCTTAACGGTACACTTACACATATTAGCAGACAAAAGCAATGAGGGACCTGCACTTCTAGAGCATCATTAGAATTAACCCAATTAAGAACAACATTCCAAGAAAAAGCTTTGAACATAGGGAGATTTAAACTGGCAAATGAGTTTGTTCAAGAGAAATCTTATGTGGAT
Source organism: Arachis hypogaea (assembly GCF_003086295.3). Taxonomy (NCBI): domain Eukaryota; kingdom Viridiplantae; phylum Streptophyta; class Magnoliopsida; order Fabales; family Fabaceae; genus Arachis; species Arachis hypogaea. Next base: position 941,145 of record NC_092054.1, on the reverse strand, counting down.
GACAATGTCTTTGACCGCAATACTATAACCTCTTCAACTGTGGGATAGACAAGGCCACATACATATACTCTCTCAAAACCTCACAAGGTGGGACCCTAGTTTAAAAGGTCATATTTTTGAAATATAAAATCCATATGAAAATGCAGCAACATAGAAAACCCATAAGCGGTTAACCTATTAGCATTGAGGAATAATAATTTATTACAAACTATAATATCCAACCGACTCAATCAACAAAGAGTTAGGAACTGAAATGTAAAGGAAAGTTAAAGGTTTTGACTTTGTAAAGAAAAAAATGGGATGGATACCAATATTGACGAGCCCTTTCAGGAAGTTTGACTTGTAAACCAAAGGAAACACATAAAGCGAGAATATTAGAGAAAGGAGAATTTAGAGAGTTCAGAGCATTTGGAGAGAGTGAAACTCTGAATCTGAAAAGCTGTTTTTATTACTGAATCACAGTGGTACGACTTATTATATACGGAGAGATTGTAGCTTGTGGTGTAAGCTAGGCAGAATAGCCTTTTCATATATTAGTTATGACAGCTGTAACTAACCGTAGTTGTCATATCATAGCTGAAAGAGGACTCTAACTAACTCTTCTAGACTCTTCTAGATTATGCTAGCTTACTATATTAGAGAAAACGGGTCTGCCACAATTTGGTTGTTATGTGGGATATAAAACATGTAGCAGTTTAGAATTCTATATTTGGGCTTAGGTTGTAGCAGTTTAGAATGACTAATATAAATACACACATACAATTTGACTAACAATCATGAAGCTGGTGTATCTATACAGCAATCCTTTATTAGACTAGAGTCTCACCAGAATAACTATACTAAAACATACTTGTCTATATGAAACATACATGCACCTAATCCACACTTCAGTATACTCTCTTTCTCTCTCTGTCTAAGAATACGTACAGAAGACACTGGGGAAAAGAGCTGGAAGCCTACCAATATGATAAATCGTGATGGGTTCTTCTTTAATGCTTTCCAAAATCTCTATCTTGTAAGGTTCATTCAGAGCCATTATTCTCCTGAGAGCTTCATCTCTTGAAACTTCTTCTCTTACAAGGGGTAAATTTCTTCCAATTATTCGATCCTACAGTCAATTAAGAAAACATTAATTATATTCTGTGGATACACAGCCTAATGGATGGTTTGAGAAGAATGTGACCATAACAAGTAAATAAATCCCAAATATAAAACTAATAGATTGACTCAACTTACCATCTCCTTCTTGATTTTCTTCAAATCATTATCAGTCAAAGACTCGATATCGAAATCATAATAAAACCCATTTTCTATCCAAGGCCCAATTGTGACTTTTGCATCAGGAAATAGTTTTTGAACAGCCATTGCCATCACATGTGCACACTGTATATCTGCAGCTTGTTAGTCAAACAGCTGAATCTAGACATAAAAAAACATTCAGTAACCTGTACAACAACTAAGAGTCACACCACAGAATTAACTTTCACTATTTATGAAAGAACTAAAGTACCTGTTTCTCATGAAATTCTACATACTCATGGTCAGTTTTCTTTATTATAAAGCATCAAAATTTTATTTATAATTATGAACAACAGAAATCTGAATTTCAAATTGAACTCGCTAATGCTAATAACATCTACGAATGTTGCTTGACTTGCTTTCACCTCTTACACTAAAAATGAATACGTAAGGAAACAAATAATAAGTGAACAATGAAAATCACAGATAAAAGATCGATGCAATACATTTTGGTATCCACAGCACAAGGTATCGCCAAAAATACTCATATATATCTTTCATTCTTACCTTACCATCATGTCCCTTCAGGGCCAACCAAATGTTCTTAGTGCACTACTAACGAATACCTCACTACCTCAAGTCCAAAATTAGTGATCAAAATTAATTATGCTCAGCAATTAAGGAATTGATAAAGAAACATCTTCATTTTAGGTAAATTGATCGATTGTAGTTATCATAAGTATTTATTTATTCATGGTTAGATAAAAGTCATACAAAGTAGTAATTTTTGAGGGTGTGAACTAAAAGCACGTGTAAAACTGTCCTAAACTAATATATAAGAAATTAGTGTAATTATAAGTTTTTTTTTTTTGGTGACTGTGTAATTATAAGTTTGCAGTCAACAAAAACTTTTCATTTCAATCTTATGCGAAACGAAGAAGTCACATTACCGTGTGGCGAATCCTGAGAAGCGTCTCAGAAGATTCGTTAGTTGGAAGAACAATTTTGTCCTCGCTCCCCCTCTGGTTCTGGTTCTGGTGGATGGAGGAATCGGTGGCAATGGCGAGAGTGATAAATGAGGGGCATTTTTGTCTTTTGGCGCGGTAGAGGTTAAGGATGGAGCTGGAAGTGGTTGGAGAGAATAAGGTACCGTGAAGTGAAGCGAAGCGCGGCGTTGAGTGTGGTTTATGGAAATGGAAAGGGAAAGGCGTAGAGGATGGAAGAGGGGAAATGGCAAAGGGAGCAGCCATTTTGGGTGAACGAACCAAAAAAGACCTAAGCATATCTTAATATCTCTATGTGTAGTGTGACTAACTGTGAATCTGTTATGTTTTATGCGTCGTGTCTCGTGTGAAAGACTGAAAGGAAAGACTGGAAGAGGAAATATATGGGTGTGCATGGGCCGGGTGAAATTGTGTTTGATGTGATTTAGATCCAGTCCGAAATATATACCGGACTTATTTATTAAATTCGAACTTGGTCTAGATGAAACTTATACATTTTCAGGCTACGATTATATCGGGTAAAAATCGGTTAAAAATTGGACCATTAATATTATATTATCTTGATACTTTCTTATAAACTAACATGTGAAAATATCCAAATTTTCAAGGCTCTAACTATTATTTGACAAGGTAAAATTAGAAAAATATATTAAGAATTAATTCTTCTCTAAAATTAAAGCAAAATCATAATCAATACTAATATTGTATAATAACACTAAATATTTAAATCAATATAAATTACACACATTATGTATTAATCTAAAATTTTATGTATTTTAAACATAAAACATTAACTTATAGTCTTATAATAACAATAACACAAAATATTAAGGTTTACAATACTTAAATTTCACATAAGAATAACCATCATCCATCACTAATAACACAAAATATTAATTGTGTATAATGACCAGATCACTTGATCGACTTCGGGCAATCCAAATCATGACTCGAACCCGACCTAAAATAATGACCAGGTCTATTTTTTGAGACTTTTATCCAATCCTAAACATGATAGAATTACACAAAATTAGTCCCTAAAATATTTGAGACGCCATATCTTCGAGTCGGATCGAGGCATACACACCCCTAAAGAAATTAGAAATGGGTGATGGCTGATGTCTCCCGTATTGATAAGGGTGGAGGAGTTTACATTTTGCTGCGTGGATTGACGGTTAAGGCACTAATCCAATCTCCCTCGCTTCATTCCATTTCGGGGGGAAATGACATAAAAGTAAATACGTAATTAATCCTTAACGCATAATAAACTTGCGAGTTTGGCTCATAAACTTCTAAAATTTGGTTATAAATTTATGATTTGATTTAAATTAGAATATCTTTTTAATTATTAATTTTATATAAAGATAATTATAAATAAATTTTAATTTTAATTTTAAAAATTAGCAAAATGTTAGAATTTTTTGTTATATATAGAATAATTCTTTACATAACATTATGTGATTGATTTACATTTAATTTAAGATAAAAATTTAGATGCAGCACGTGAAGTTAATAATTAAAAGTAGTTAAATAATTTAATAGATTTAACTAAATTATTATTTAATTATTTTTAATTATCAATTTCACGTAAAATTAACTATATTATTTACTTTAATCTAATATATAATTATAGCTTAACTTATTTAAATTGAAATTAAAATTTTAACAAAAATATTTTTTAATTATTATATATTTTATCTGGTAAAGATTTAACTCAAATTCTTAACTAAAAATATAACTTGATCAAAATTAAAAAAAATGAATAAAGAGATACAATAAAAAAAGAGCGTCGAAGATAAACAGATGAACAAAAAGGAAAAGATAAAAATAAAAGAATGTGTAGAAGAACACATTGAATCACTTATCTCTCCTGCATCACAGCAAAGAACACAAAAAATTCCAAATAAAAGTAAAAGACAAAATCGATCTAATACATCACTTGTCTTTTTTAGTTTTTTATACACGAAGCTTTTTTGTTTAAGATAAATACCACATCTTTACTTCTCAATCACCATTTAATTTAATTTCAAATTTCTAACTCAAAATTGAAAACTAAATTCAATCAAAATTTAAAAAAATGAAAAAAGAGAGACAAAAAGAATACAAAGAAAAGCAAGAAAAAAAAGAGAGAAATAGAAAAACATATAAAAATAAAATAGAAAAAATAGTCAGTTTGGTCTCTAAAGTTACATTCGAATCTCAATTTAGTCTTTAAAATTTTAATTACCTCAATTTAATTTCTAAATTTTTTAAATTTTAATAACGTTAATCTCTGTAGTGGTTTCTGTCACAATGCCACGCTGGACTCCACTAAAATGACGTCGTTTTGGTTTGGCGCTCAAACAGCCCAAAACGACGTCGTATCATGTCTTGAGATAGCAAACGTTTTAGTTAAACAAGCGCTGCACCATATTCTCTCTATAATAGGACTGATCTTCTTTCTCTTCTTTTCAATAGCATTGTTGCGAGTTTGACTTATCAGATTCATTGAAGTTGCGATTCTCTTTTCTCCAACCACTTCGCATTGCACTGGCAACCTTCTCTTCACCTACGTTGACTACATTTGAGGTCAGAAAAATAGCGAAGAAAAAAACTTCTATACCCATGATGATACTTTGCTTTTTTACTTCACTTTTGGTTCCTCCTCTTTTTCTTTTTTATGCATTCTAGCTAAATGTATTTTGCTTTGCATGTTAGTATATGTTAATTTTTGTGCTTGTTCTCTGTTAGGGTTTATGTTTTCAGTGATTACCATTTAATTTTTTGACTTATTAATTAGATGTTCGATCATTCCCTATTTCTGTACCATTAATTTGATTTTAAGTATTTTAGAGAAGTTTTTTTTGAGTTAGGGTTTCAACATTGGTGTATTTGCTGATAATCAATGAATTAAGAAATAAAAAGATGGAATTACATTGTCATATGTGATATATTACATTTGATTCTTTCTCTGTTTTATTTAGAAGAGAGGTGCAATTTTATCAAAGTCTTAATCTCTATATGTAGCCAAATTAATTAAATCAACTGCTTGTTGTATCTTATAACATGAAGTAATTAATCCAAAAGATTTAATTATTGATCGTATATAGAGTAGTTGATCTAATTTTCTAAATGAACTCTTTTTGGTCTGTTTTTGTCTCATAACAATAATGCAGTTTATGTTTTAGCAAGTCTAACCACTCTGGAAACCATTCTTCTCTACTTAGAGTGGTTCTCCAACCTCTATCAGAGCGTTGGTTGTTGGAACTCCCAATGAATTTACTGTTGCTACCTATCATGAACTTCATAAAAAGGTTTCCAAAAAAAGAGTGTAAATCGAAGAAGAAGCTAACGAGTTTCAAATGAAATTGGGAATTAAAGATTTAAATAGTTGCTAGGGACTAAATTGATGCAAAAATTTTAAATGCCATGTAATATATTCATTAGATGTCTAGTGTGGCATTCTGTTATACACATCATCTCTTTAGTAATGACTCTGTGATAGATATTATCGCAGGAACTAACGTGATTAAAATTTAAAAAGTTTACGAACTAAATTGAGGTAATTGGAATTTCAAAAACTAAATTGAGACTCGAGTATAACTTTAGAAATCAAACTAAATATTTTCTCAAAAGAATATTTTGTATCACTTGTCCCTTTTGCATAACAGCATAGAATATAGAGGATTCTAAATAAAATCGAGGAAGATAAAATCGACCTAATGCATCATTTGTCTCTCTCGTACATAAAGCATTTTCAGTCAAGTAAATACCACCTTCTACTTCCCAATTTTCATTTAATTTAATTTAAGGTTTTCTACATATAATTGGTCTCCAAACTATTTGCGAGTGAATTGGTACACAAGGATTGGGTACATCTTCCAAAACAAAAAAGTATGTGTTTTGAGAGTTATTTGAAACGTTGATTTGGACTTGAACGCTGAGATTTAGATCTCTTGTAAGATAGCGTCCGACTTGTTTGGTACTGAGAAGTTGCCGTCCAAGTTCTTCGTAAGGATGTGGGGGGTGGTATCTGCAAGAGACTCCAATGTTTAAATTTGCAAGGACTTTAGACAGGATTTAGTAGAATAGAACGTGTGTATACTTGAGAGGTGTCAGTGTATTTATAGTAGAGTCATTAACCACCTTTTGTTGGAGTAGTTCTACCTTTATTGATGGATAGTCATTCTCTTTGTCTTGGGAATTTGTTAGGATCTATCTTTCAGTGGAGATAGAGATGATTGGAGAGATTCACGGAGGCAATTACTTGTTTAGACAAGCAGAGTTGAGCCCTTTCCACGACGTCCGACCTCTTCAAAGAAGTCGGATATGCAGTAGAGGCCTCCTATTAGGGTTGGACCTTTTGTCCTTATTGAGCCTGACTTTATTTGTTAGATTAGGATATGAACAATATGCAACACACAATTTATATAAAAAAAAGTAGCGGTGAAGCTGGATCTGTTTTGTCTTAGACTCAACATTAAATATTTATTGGATCAATTTTAAAAATTATTGTTCGATTCTAGATCCAATAAAATCGTACTACTTTTGGACCACATTAAAACCTGCTCTATATCAAGTGAAAATCAAGTTTAAAAATTTGAAAAAAAAAACATCTCAGTATTTTTGCGGAAAAAAAAACATTAAACTGGATTCGGCATCCAACAAACAATCTTACATACATTGACCATCAATCCATCCTAGTAAAAAATATGTCATGGTCTGAGTCCATTCATAATTGGCGCTCAAGAGACAAGTTCTTTAACAAACCAATCAACCAAATTACAAAAAAACGGATAGAGTTTCTTTAATTTTAGAACTCTTGTCAAAATGAATATTATCTTCATGTATCAATAATAGACATCCATATCTAACAAAATAATAGCATATCCCAATTATATCCAAAAACTAAACTGTTATATCAAAAATAATATTTTCGATAAAGATGTTATTAAATTCTTTGACAGGCTAATGTTCGACAAATTCGACTTCAATCATTGCTAAGTGTCAAAATATTTCGATCAACTTTCAAATACATGTTAGAATTGGCTTTGGATTGGAGCCAATTACATACTCTGTTAGGTACTCTCTATTAATCAATTGATACAAATATGAAAGTCGAAATGACAGACCCGACGGAGGTCAACTATGTCGAAGAAGAGGTCAGCAGTTCAGTAGAAAAAATAACAAGTTGTGAACTTTGAAGTGGAGAATAACTACATTAGATTCATTGAGGATAGTCAATCGATGAAGGAGAGAATGTTGATCGACCAGGACTCATTGAGAGAGAGTGAGACAATCGAAGAAAGTTAATATGTGAAGATAAGTTGGTGGCAGTTACATACAACACTCAAAGAGCGGGAACGGTTATTCATGGATTAATGTACATGGAAGTTATATTTCAATCAGATTGGTTGAAGAGTCTTATAGATAGGAGAAGGCTTGAAGGAATAAGGGTTGGAATCTTTTCAGAGAAAACTCTCATACTCACTCACATCGCCAGCAACTTACTGAATCAGTCAAGAGTCTTTTTCTTTGAATGGTTCCTTCCATGTCTTTACTTTTCATTTAAATTTCCTGCCACTTTTTTTTCCATGCAATTTATCTTCATTGCAATGCCATTTTGATTCCTTTAAATTCAGCAACTTTTATCTTTTCCAGCCTTTACCTTTTTAATTTGCCCTTTACTTGTCTAAACACTTTTCCTTTCTGTAATTTAATTTTTTTTTTATTCAAATCTTTTATATTTTATTGTTTATTTCAAATTTCTGCAAAGCTTAATTCATTCTTCTTCGTCATTATCAAAGGTATGGATTTTGATGTAAATAAAATTGGTACTCACAAAGAGGAGTAAATTTCACTCCCAGATCATTAAATATCGAACCACCAAATCGACAAAACACAAACATATCAAAAGTCGCATCATATATGTTAAGTTGATAACTAAAACATATAGTTGAATCTATAGTCTTGTATAATTAAATCATAATTATTATCCAAAGAATTTAACATCCAAAATAACATAACTCACACGAGTATCCTGTCTATGATATATGGAGCATTGACATAATCTAGATTTTAGCATCAAAATTTCATCACATACAAACATAGCCCTTGTATAGAAGAAAGGTTCACCAAAATTACTAAGACCTACTATGGGGCAGATATAATAGAATCTGAATTGACACTTGTATCTAAAAAAATGAAAATATGATAGGAGAATTTTGCAACGCAACGAACAAACATTATATTTATAACCCATACAAGACGATAGAAATTTTACTTTAAAAGTTATATTTTTTTTCTAGAGATAAGAAATTCATATTAAGTAAATATGTAAATAAATAGATAAGTAATTAAATGAATAAAGTGAAATGAGAGTTCTCATTCTAGAAGTCAAATCAAATCGAATGCTACACACTTGGGCGGCTTCACCTCTAAGGATAGTCTTTTCCTCTAATGTGTCCGTACGGTATAACAGATCCAACGTGTGGCCTACACGTTAGATTAGCAACACCCCTGCTAATTGAGGTCTGAAACAAATGCATCTAGATTAACGTTATAACTACCGTTAACTACGATATTTTAGTCAGAGTCTCTCATAACAATCCAAAATAATTCATGTATAACAAATATCTAATTCTTGAATATATTACTAAATATCATAATAAATCAAATATATATATGTATGCATACTAAAAGTCAAATTAAAGTATAATAAAGTCAATTAAAAAAAATATGTATGTTTTATAAAATATATGAATATCGTCTCATGTGTATTTTTATAAAATTATAAGTTTCTCAAAAATCAATATTCATTTCAATAATTCAAATTTCACATCAATCAAATATTTTCAAGTGCTAAAAATCATAAATTAATTTAAATATTGATAGTAATACATTTAAAAATAATAATAGACATAATATCCATTCGCAACTTGGTTTTAAAGAACCGGAAGTAACTCTGAGCGTGTCACTGAATTACTAAATAATGTTCAATAACTTTACAACTCTAGAAATATGATGATGATAATAATAATAATAATATTTGTGAGCTAGTATTGGATGAACTGTGTACTTAGAATTGTGAGCCTTCTCAAAAATCGTTTTCTTTAAGTTGTGGCTATCCAACACACATAAAAGGTTACCACAACCAAAACACTTTACTCAACAGAAAAGTCTGAGTTCTTCCCATTGCAAATATCTTCTGTAAATTTTCTTAACTTTGGATCATTACTTTGTGCAACATTGATCTGTTCTATGAGAAAAGATTGAGTCCAAACATGTGCTAGGAGAGTTCCTGATTCTCCAAGGTCAAATTGGATTCCACTAGCCTCAAGTTGGTGGACTTCTTCAACAATTAGTCTCCTTACAAGAGTGATATGTGCTTTGCTACCCATAGACTTCATACTAAGGAGATCCACCACAATATTTGTCTTGCCGTGATGATATAAAATAGAACAATCATAATCCTTTAGCAACTCCATTCATCTCTATTGTCTTAGATTCAAATTCTTTTGTTGGAATATACTTTAAACTTTTGTGACTCGTATAGATCTCACAGGTCTCACCATAAAGGTAATGCCTCCAAATTTTTAAGGAAAAAATGATAGCTACAATTTCCAAGTCATGAGTTGGATAATTCTACTTGTGCTTCTTGAGTTGTCCGAGGCATAAGTAATATCTTAACCATGCTGCATCAATACACATCCAAGTCATATCCGAGATGCATCACAAAAAACTAAAATTTTCAGACCCGGAAGGTAAATTAAGAACAGTTGTTGAGGTTAAACAAGTCTTAAGCGTCTGAAAACTTTTCTCATAAATTTATTATCATTGAAACGTTACATTCTTTTGGATTAACTTAGTTAATTGCGTATAAATCCTCGAAAAATTCTTGATGAATCGCTAATAGTAGCAAGCAAATCCTAGAAAGCTACGGATTTCTATTACCATAGTAGACCTTGACCACTTCTAAATGGCTTCAAACTTCTGAGTCCACCATCATTCCATCTCTTTATACGCAATGCTCCAAAAATGTCATGTGATCGAGCCAAAACTCACATTTAGAGAACTTGGAATAAAGCTTATGGTCCCTTAAGGTTTGCAACACAATCCTCAAATAATATCCATGCTTTATAGCACTTTTCGAATATACCAAGATGTCATCAATAAAGACGATAGCAAAACAATTTAAGAAAGGTTTAAAGACCTGGTTCATTAAATTCATGAAAGCTGTTAGTGCATTCGTCAAGATAAAGGACATTACTAAAAACTCATAATGCTCGTAGTGACTAGCGAATACCAAAGATAATTTTTGGAATGTCTTCTTCTTTTATCTTTAATTAATGGTACCTTAAACCCAGGTCAATCTTAGAAAAACATGTAATTCTTTGAAATTGATCAAACTAATCATTAAGACTTGGCAGTAGATATTTTATTGAGCTGACAATAGTCCACACATAAACACATAATCACATCATTCTAGATATTTTATTGAGCTGACAATAGTCCACACATAATTACATCATTCCATCCTTATTCCATCATTTTTCTTTATAAATAGACATATGTTATATACATTTATATTATTTTATTATATCTAATTCAACCAAAATTAAACTTAGAAATTTCTAATTTTTTGGACTTCACTAGTTTTACCAGTTCAATAATCAATCTACTTTATATTTTATTTGGATTTAATTTTTGCACCATCACCTAATATTACTAGCATTTTCAAGCTGTTTGGAGCTTACACATTTGTATATTTATGTGGAGTTAATACTCAAATTAGTCTTTAAAATTATATTCATAGCTCAATTTCGTCCCCAAAATTTCAATTTATTTAATTTGATCCCCTAATTTAATATTTGTGACTCAATTGTATCGGTGTTACTGAGACATTATCCATAGAAAGGCTTGAAAACCCTCCTCCATCTCACTAAATAACGATTAATGGGAAAGGTCATATAAGGAGGAGTGAATATCTGGCATCCGCTATTAAAATTTAACAAGATGATCTGAAATGTAACATTTATTTATGTTTAATCATAGTAGCCGACAAACCAACCATCTCTTCATTCTTGAGCTCTGATACTTGCCACTCCAAAGTTACCTGTAAAAAAAAAAAACATTTAAAAAAGAATGGAAAAAGATAATAAAGAAACTTTCTAATGTACACTGTACAGGAACATACATGCATGCACGAAGTTATCAATTAATCATAACAGCAATTATAACGTTTGGTCCTTCTCTTCTCACTTTAATGAAATTCTTTTGTCAAAAAGAAAAAGAAAAAAATTTCCCTACTTATTATTTGTTCCCCCTATTCAACCAATGTCTCCCTCCTCCACTTTTCCATTCATGTTATTGAATAGGGATATAATTCAGAAACGATAATTAATGTGCATAAATGTTCTAAATGGCCAATTAGTTGTTAACAAATGAAATTTCAATACTGAACAATTATTTGATAGCTGAGGGAGTTGTAAGTAATAAATATGCTCACCTCACGGAAGATATTGCTATATGAAGTCTGCACAAAACCCTACAAAGCAATTAAGAGCTTAGTCAATCTAAATAGAACTTATAACAACCATTTGAATCTGAAAAAGAAAACGAAAAATGGAGAAAGCAGCATACACACCAATTTTTTGAATAGGTTAAGGGATGCTTCATTTGATTCTCCAATTTTGACACGAAAGACATTGATTCCTAAGCTCTCGATAGAAAAGGCCATCATAATCAGAACAGACTCCTTTCCTAGTCCTTTTCCACGGCTATGCTAGCAAAGACCAAGAGAACGATGAGCTTTAATACTGGCTGTCTCAGACGAAATCAAAACCAAAACCTTGCTGTTAAATTCAGGACCAGAAATGGCTTTTATTGTTAAAACTTCCATGATCATCATATAAACAAAAAGTTGATGTAAAGATGTTAGAGGATATAACTAAGAAATAATACAGTTTCTAAAATTTTATTCTGGTCTGATGGGTTATTATACTATACACCAACAGGACAAAGGTTATCGAAATGCAACCGAGAGAAAATGCTTGTATATTGACAATAGACCAGAACCATTCCAGAGTAGACTACAGCTATTTCAGAACAGAAACAAATTCGCCAATTAGTTTTAGGGATGCAAATTTAAAAGAGGAAAGCAGATTCACACTAATAGAAATTCATAAACTAAATGATGTAATCTACCTAACTCAAAGAAACCCATTTTAACTTGTTTTCACCTATATTCTCCTATGCCTACCGCTTTTAACTTTTTTCTGGGTATCTTTTTCTCTTTTTGATAAAAGAATATCACAGAGTAAAGAATGTTATAAGAAGGAAGGTTAGGATGTCGTCCTTACAGGGGGGGAAAAAAAAGAAAAAAGAAATGGTGTCAGAAGATAAGTGAAGCATAGCTTTCCAATCTCTCAATATTCTGAATTTCTGATATTGTAAGAACTCTAAAAAGATCATAAGCATTACACCAAACGAGGCCAAACATCTACATTGTGGTTCAACCAAATACACCATATAGTGGCATATACTGGATATTGCCAAAAAGATTCTGCCTTCACTATTCCCAAAGCAGCAAAAGTAATCAACAAAACCTGATCTAAGATTTACAACTAAACATACCAAATATATCAAGTTAACACAACCTTTGTTCAGGGTTAGATGACAAAGGAGCAATTTCAAGGAGACCCAATAAAGTGACTCTCAAAGGATTCTCTAACATTTAGGTTATCAGTAAAGGTAAAAATTCCAAGAAAAGGAAGAACCATATACAGTATAAAAGTTCTAGATAGGAGAGTTATGCAAGAATAATAGACGATATAGATGAGGAAGGTTAGTATAAAAGACAGCACCTACATGATGATCCTCCTCCAAGTGAAAGTGAGAACAATCACCCACCTTCAAGGAAAGCACAGGTTTGGAGGTAGGAAAAATAAAAAACGAGAAATGAATTTCCAAGGGATAGAATCAGAATGAGTAGCATATGGATAGCAATATAAGCCTCCCAACCATTTCATTCAAGCCATACTTACTACTAATAACTTGATGCCATAAAGAATGGGGCTCCAAAGAAACTACTTTAGCTGGCTGTGCTAGTAAAATTTCTAAATTTCTTCAGCATCTAAACTGCCAATTATTATTATTAGGGAAAACAAAACCTACAATCTCATCCTTGAAAACTCGAGGTATAAACATATTTGTCCCTAGAAAAACCTGTAATTTAGTCACATTATCACAAAACACAGTTTGGCCCTCTAACAAAACTGGTCCATGATATAAAGTTTAGGAAACTAATCACTTGCTGTCTATTTCTAGGATGAATATGTTATCTTGAGCTTTTCAAGGATGCCATTCATTTTCAATAAGAAATGATCTATAAAACATATCCAGTAAAAAGGACTAGAAAAAAACTGGTGAACTCTGAACCAAATATGTTAAAAACTAGTTTATGACATGAAAATTAAAGCTTTTACCTTTTTGGTTCAGCAATCATTACTTCAATCTCTGCCATGTGAGGATTATCCAAGTCATTCATGAAGATATTTACATCACCAACCATGGCTGCAATATAGCATATATTAGTCTCCAATCTAACCAAATTACTTGGAATCAAGAAAATTGCCCATGTAGCTGCAAGCATACCTAACTAAATTGCTGTTCAACTGAACAAGTTGAATCCACGAATATTTAACAACATAAGGATTGCAAGTTGAAACTAATGGAAGCAAGAAGCATGGCGGTGTTCACAAGATTACTACCCGACAACAGATTTTAATGCTCATACACTGATTAAAGAATTAAAAATCTGAATAGCCCCAAGTCAATTAATCAAATCTAAGTCCTTAACGAAATCATGTTGCATCCCTTTAATCATATTGAACAAACCCTGCTACCTATTCATTAAATACCCAAAGCAAGTTCTATTTTGCAAAAACTGAAACTATTCATATTCATACAATAAAATAAATGATAGAGAAAAGCATTATCGATCAGGGGAGTAAAGATTCAGAATATAAGGAGAAATAGAAAATTTTGAACAAAGAGGATTTTCAGAATAACAGCTAGTAAAAGAAGAACTTTTTCTTTTCTGTTCTTCTTAGGTTCCAAAAGATTCCCAAATTTTCCGGTTACTGAAATAGAAAAGAGGGGAAGAAGAAGAAACACAGAGAGATAAGGTCATAAAATCAACAGGAGAGATACCTTCAACATGGGGTTCCCCATGAGAGAAATTTCCAACAAGCAAATCTTTATCGAGTACAATAAACGTCTCCTCTGCAAAAAAAAAAAAGAACAGAATCAGCCATAAACCCTAAATTGCTCAACAAAAATGGAGAGAGAGAGAGAGAGAGAGAGAGAGAGAGAGAGAGAGAGAGAGAGAGAGAGAGAGAGAGAGAACTGTTAAGATCCTGAGACCAGGAAAGTTGCATGTGATACTCTTGGTCGAGGGAGAGAGGTTCTGAGGCAGTAGCCTCAAGAAGGGAAGGGTCTTGCATCCAGGAGTGATACTTGGGCACGTGGGACTCCATGTACGGAACAAGAATGACTTTCTGTCCCTCTAAACTCACACTCCCTTTGCCTCTCGCCGCCATCTCACAATTCAATCACCCCCGGCCCCCGCTTTCTATTATGTTTCTTTTCTTTTTCGCGCCAAGGCTTTCCAGCCGTTAGATTGGAATAAAATAACACAATCGACGGCCAACATTGCTGCTGTTGCTAAAGAGTAGAGTGTGCCCTAAACGAGAAAAAGCAAAGAGGAACACTCATCTGATCGGCGTTGCTCATGGAGAGTCGTCGTCCCCCCACTCAGCTGCGGCAACCACCATACCTCCCTGAGAATGTGATAATGTTGATCCTCTTATGGCTTCCTCTCAAAACCCTGATGCAGTTCAAGTGCGTCTGCCGTTCCTGGAACTCCCTCATCTCCAGCCCGGTGTTCGTCAAACTGAAATATCTCAGATCACCGAAAGGCGCCAACATCATGTTAACCATAGAATATTTGCATGATCCTCAACACCATATCATCCGTGCAGTCCCCTGCTCCGTTCCTTCTTTGCTTAATTCCCGCCTGTCAGCCGCTTCCGTATACAGTTCTTTCCCGATAATGGATGATTACTGGGTTGTAGGTACATGCCATGGCTTGGTCTGTCTCGCTGGCCCTATTTGGGACTCGGAGGATTCCACTGATGAGTTCTGGGTCAAGATTTGGAACCCGGTAACACGAATTGCATCTGGAAGATCTCCAATTTTACCCTGCAATTCCTTTGTGTCGTTAGAGTTAGGTTTCGGTTATGATTACAAAAATGAAGCTTACAAGGTGGTGGCTCTCATCACGAGTTTGGAGGCTGAAAAGGATTCTGAGAAATGTCAGGTGAAAGTTTACACAATGGGAGATTCTGGTTGGAGAGACAAGGGAAGCTTCCCTGCTCTTCCAATTGCAGGAAGAATTAGGAACAAAAATGATGGAATATATATAACTGGCACCCTTAATTGGTTGGCGTTGCGCAACTTCGAGGGTGATAATGCATGGGAAGATGTCACCGCTCTTGATCAAGTGGAGATAGTTTCTCTTGATTTGGGGGAAGAGACATACAAACATTTTGCGCTCCCTGATGGTCTTGATGAACGCCCCATACTTACGCCTGTTCTTGGGGTTTTGAACGAATATCTGTACCTCTGTCATGATTACGACACCACCAACTTTGTTTTGTGGCAAATGAAGGAGTTTGGAAATGCGAGATCTTGGACTCTATTGCTCAATGTTACAAATGAGCATCTTCAACTAGATAGCTTTTTCCTTGTATCAGAGGTGTTTCCACTCGTGCCCATGTGCATGTCTGAGAATGGTGATGTTGTGCTGATCTTAAGCGCAGAAGATATAGCAGTAATTCAGTATGATTTCAAAGATGATAGAGTAGAACGGCATGCAATTCCCAGAGGAGAAGTGTGGATCCAACCGAAAGATTATACTGAAAGCTTGGTTCTGCCTCTGTGACAGTAAGCTTTGCTTTGATTATCTTAACTTATAGTATATCATTAAGGTTATTTTAAATCCTAGCCATTTCATGTAGGATATAGTATCCACTTTTGGTGTAGTCTTAGTGTTACTAATTTGTTTGCTTATTGTATTTGCTGCTTCTAAATTAGTTGGATGAGCATCTATGATTTAAAAGAATAGATGAGATCATTTTTTTAGTTCACCTTTGGGTTTTTGTTATTCTTGGTTGATTCTTCACACACTATTATTTCAACTATCTAGCCTTGTTTTGTTTTTTTATTTAAACTTCTTTCTTCATAAATTCTTCAGTAGCTTCCTTTTGATAGTAATGTAGGTTTCCATGGAATCTATTAAAATGGAAAATAAGCAATTACGAAAGACCTATTGTGTAGATGCTGAATCATTCTATATGAGATTCTTGTGTGTAAAATTTCTGCCATTTTGGTAAGTCCTGGCCTAATTTTTTTTAGTAACGTAAGTGACTAACTTGAATTCCTTTTCATAGTGCTGCTACAGTTGGTTCTATTATAGGGGGAAAATTTCACTTCTGTTTGAACTTTGAATAATTGATATATGCAGCCAGAGCTTCAAGAACTTGATGGATTGTTGATGGTATATGGAGGAATCAAGAGAGGTGGGAAGGATGAAAGGAGAAAGGTGCTATCAAAGTTTCTATTTCAGACTTCAGTTCCCTTGTTTACTTTTGTTGCAATTGAGATTATGACCGTCGTGTAATTTCTATAGCAACTTTCTGATAACAAGTCATTACCTAAATGAATACTTGGGAATTTTAATATCCGACACTTTAGTTTCCCAAGTTTTAGAATATATAAAACAGTCTCTAACGTTTACCTCTGTTAGACAATATAATCTCCTATCGGACTCCCAGTATTTATCATGCTTTCCATCTCGCGCAAGCTATTTCATAACATGTCATAGCAATCATTAGTGTGGTGGCCATATATGCGTTGATACTTACAATATTTCAACCTGTTGCCTCCTTTCTTGCTTCTGATTGGACGTGGATGTGGTAACTTCTTCACTTGACAAATGTCCCTATAAACTTCAACAAGAGATATTCTTAGTGGGGTGTAAGAGTGATACCTCTCAGTCTAACCAGTGTAGTCGTCATTCTTCTTTTGATCCTTCTTGTTATAGCTTTGACCAACTTTTTTTGTTCTGATGAGGTCTTCGTAACTGTGCAGTCTCTTCCATGTTGATGTATTTGTCGGTCCTTTCTTGAACGTCAAACAAGGAGGTTGGATGTCTCTTGGATATGGTCTATGAGAATGGACCATCCCAGAGGCCATTAAAGCCGCAAGCCATTGAATGTCCTGAAGAATAGGATCTATTTCGACTTCAATGCTTGCTCTAAGGTTGCCCAATTCAACAAATATTTTTTCCGTTTGTAAATTTTTTGCTAAATTCAGTGCACTCCTTATGGCATAGGTCTCTGTTGCTAGACTTGACGAGGCTACAATTTTCTCAGTTGTCCCTGTGATTAATCTTCCTGACTTATCTCTGATCACTACGCCTGTAGCACCTTCCCCCAAGTCCTTTCGAAAAGCAGCATCCATATTTGCCTTAATCCACTCTCCGGGTGGTGGCTTCTGCCTTCTAGATCACATTTTGTTTTGTTCGAGTGTTCCATACTTAAACAAGGAGATGGGCCTATCCGCCTATGTAGTAAAAAAAGGAGAGAAAGGATTTTACTTGAGTATTGTGGTTTATTCCTGCCATGCATGAATTAGTATTAGAGTTCTGCTGTTATTAATAAAGTATGAAGAACGTTGAAATCTACATTCAATGAAGGTGACAATTAGAAGCACCATTGAATATTAGTAGGTAGGATTTGATTATGTAGTATGATTGAAAAAGGCAACGATGCAAATTAATTTAGGGGTGTGTTATTTGAATCGTTATATTAATGTATGTATATAAGGCTGCGTTTATTTATAAGCATATGACAATTCAGATTTCAGACATAAATACATACCGTGAAAATTCAAATGCAGTCGATTTTACATGAAGTTGATAATGAGAGCTGTTAAATGATTTGACTGATTTGACTAAATTTTCATCTAACGACTTTCAGCTATTAACTTTACATGAAGTTGATTCTACCTGAGTTTTCACATAGATAGAGATGTAACTTTTTTTTATTGTCAACATCAATTTTTTATAATTATATGTTTTATTATTGTATTTTTTCTTTTTAAATTTTGTATAAAAAAATTAAGATAAATCAAATTTTTTATTATTTATTTTATTTTATTTTATATTCAGTTTATTATCAAATAAAATATAAATTATTCATTTTCATTTTATTTTTAATGTTCTACCAAACGTAGTCTAAGCTAAGGTAAATTGAATGGCGTGATCAACTTTTTCAAATTTTAAATGTCCAAAATTCGAATCCGTCTTTAATCAACAATTTCACTTGCGTGTCATGTACTCTTCTTACCTCCAAATTGCGCTTGTCTTTCAAAATCCTTTATTCCCTCCAAAATTTCAGTGGCTTTTCAAATTCCCAAAAATCAAAATGCCAAGCCAGTGAACCACCGATACCTTCATAGATCCCGCCCAAAAGATGTTCCTCTCTCATTCTCTCTATAAATGTTCAATCCATGATCCCCAAACTTACCCATCACCATTCACCATCAAAGATCCTTCTTTAATTCTCATCCTCGATTCATTCAATGGCTTCCTTCAAGCACCCAACTCCCTTTATCTCCGGCAAGGATCGTTACCCTTCTGGCGAGGTCCATGTTATTGTTGGTCCCATGTTTGCAGGAAAAACTTCTTCCCTTCTTCGCCGTATCGAATCCGAAGTTGACAATGGCAGGTATTAATGAATCTAACATGCTCTGTTTAAGTGAATTAGTGGATGGGTTGTGCGTTTTTTGGTTTTTAACAATCGTTTTGAAGTCTTTAATAGTATCTTGTTTTTGTTGCTCTACTCGGCTGGAAAATTTTGATAACTTGAAATGAGATAATCTGAGTGGGAATTCTGTTACCCTCGGCTCAAACTGAATCACGATGAAACTTTGGTGTTTTGGTGGGGAATCCCTTCCTTTTCAGTTACTGCTGACTATACATGCTTCACCACATAATTTTTTTCTCTTGGAACGAATAATAAAAGAAGAAAGAGTAGTACTCTTTAAACTGAAAAACTGTGATCTGATAGTGATTTGTAGAATCTTCTGCTGGGGGCTAATTCCTCTTTATGTTTAAATTATGTTATGTTGTGAAGAAACGTGGCTATGTTAAAATCAAGCAAGGATACAAGATATGCCATTGACTCGGTTGTGACACATGATGGGATTAGATTTCCTTGTTGGGCATTGCAAGATCTGATGTCATTCCAAGAAAAATATGGTCATGATGCTTATCGAAAGGTAGTCTTGATATTTCATTATGTTACAGTTGACTATTGCTTAGGGTATATTGCTTATTTGAATTTGTGGTGCTATAGTTGCATAGTTGATATAGTAATTTAGTTCTCTTATAGAGGAGCAAAGCGATACCCTTAGCTAGATGTAATGTTGGCTGAATGTTAGTAGTATTTTGGATGCAGTTGGATGTGATTGGTATAGATGAAGCTCAATTTTTTGAGGACCTATATGAGTTCTGCTGCAAGGCTGCTGATGAAGATGGTAAAATTGTGATTGTTGCTGGCCTGGATGGTGATTACTTGAGGTACTTTATGCAGATATTCTAATCGTTGTTGTGTTCAGTACCTTTGTTTTACTGCGCTGGAAATGTTACCAATCTGGATGTTTTTCAAACCTTTTTTTCTGCTATCTATGTTCTTCAGGAAAAGCTTTGGTTCTGTGCTTCACATAATACCGCTTGCTGATACTGTAACCAAGTTGACAGCTCGATGTGAATTATGCTGCAAGCGTGCTTTCTTCACTCTCAGGAAGACACAAGAGACACAAACTGAACTGATTGCTGGTTCTGATGTCTACATGCCAGTGTGCCGATATCACTATATTAACAGTGAAGTTGTCACTGAAACTTCAAAGAATGTGTTGGAATCTGTCAAATGCAACAATGATTCACTTCTTGATGTAGCCACAAGCTTTTAGTGTGGAGATACATAAAACTTGCCCCAAAATGATTTTTGGAGCATATTGTCCATTGCTATTAGTTAATTCAACAAGTTATCTTGGAATTTTGGTTGTCATAGGGTCTATGTAGTTGTATATAGATATAATTATAAATATACTGGTATTCAATAGTGGTTTTTAATTATTGTTGCGTTATCATATTTCAATGAAAGAAGTATTGCTTATCCTATGTCCTATGACATGAAATTTTGGTATTTAGACGTTTTTTCTTTTTGGATGTTAACCTTTTGTAAAAGCATCTGTTTACTTTAGGCAAAATTGTCAACATACAATTCTATTTTGTAAATCGCGTAGTATCTGTCATTTTATTTTGCAAATTACCTTTCATATTCTTCGTTTTCAAACTGGAGGTTCTTCCCGATGAGAATTCAATGTACACCAAAGATACTAAATAACTATAAGGTGTAAATGGTCCATGACTAGAGCTAGAGCAAAAAGAGTAAGACTAAAAAGCAGCTTTTTTGCAAGACTAAACTAGCCATGGAGGAAAAGACCAAGAGTAATCAGATTGTATGTGAATTGCGAAAATGGACCATCCTTCTTCAGCTTTAAGAGTAGCCAAATGCAGCATGAATAAGTGACTTGGAGACCTAAGATGAAGCCAAATTTAAGTGATTCAAAATGATAACAGAAATGGTTGGAATTATTGTCCTTTTTCTTGTGATTTTTGTGTAGTTTCCAATAACTTCAATTTCAAGAGCATTTTGATTTTCTATTCAGATTTGCATATTTAAGGGCCTAGACCATTATGATGCATAATGGTACTCTTTTTTAAGAAACTGTGCTGGCAGGATGTTTTTCTTAGTTGGATTATTCTTAGTAATGATGGGGTATCCTTTCTTAGTCGATTTAGGCCTTAGTCGGTTATTGGATGAACTACAATGTTATCTTCAGCTTCACTATAAACAGGATATGATGTAAAACGACACGATAAAAATTATGAATTTTGAGTTTTCCCTCATTGAGAGCTTCCCCTTTCTTCTTGGTAACGAGCTAAATTTGATCTCATCAATATAATGTGACGCTGCGGATTATCATTGGACTTCGAAGTCTCAATTCCATTTTGTTCGTTTGTTTAAATAAGCAGAAAAATCTGTACCGCTACAAGGTTCAATCCCATGGGATCTTCTACTCTGATTTGTATTACTGTTAATAAAATATCCTTTTTCCTTGGAAGCAAAAACAATTTACCTTATACATAGGTATAGAAAAAGTAAAGTGCAAAATTGTATGTTTCATCTACGAGTAAATACCCATAATAGTCCCTGAGATTCACGCAATTACTCATAGTAATCCCTGAGATTTCGATTTCCCTATTGTAGTCCTCCAGATAGAGCTCCGAGCACTCAAACTAGTCCCTGGCCATATTTCAGGTGATGACTCATCATCGGAGCGCTGACGTGGCCTAGGATTACCACGTGGGACATGTCCAAAATGACGTCGTTTTGGGTTTGGCACCCTTGGAAGCCAAAAACGACGCCGTATAGGTGTTACTTAATATGAAAAACAGTTTTCTCCACCAACACAAACACTTCGTCTCTTCTTCTTTCACCCTCTGAGTTCTTCTTCATCTCCCCAACAATGGCGTAGCCGTAGGGTTGTATGTGCTGGGTTAACAAAAATTTGAGAGAAGAAGTCATCTGATCAGAAGTTGTTGTTGCTCTTCCCTTCCCTTCCTTCACCACAAAGACGAGGTTCTGACGTTGTGATCAGACTCAAGGTAACTTTTTTTTATTATTTTGCATTTTGAATACAGTGTTGGTTGATGATAGCATTGGTCAGTGTTGTTGAGGTTCTGGAGTTTTGGTGTCATTGTAGTGTCTAGGGTTTGAATCTTGGTTGGGGTTTGTGGGGTTGCTGTAATACCCGAATGAAACAGGGAAGAAACAGGGAGAAGTATGGATGTTTGGAAAAAAATGTTTTCTTGTGGTGATTATTTTTCCTTTTTAATGCATGAGTAGGCTTTCAAATTCTCCCTATGTATTGTAAAAATTTTAAATTTCTTGCAGATGGAGGAGAAGTTGGACATCATGTTTCATCATGGGGGTGACTTCAAAAAAAATGCAGAAGGAATTATGATATATTCTCCGGACAATAAGGCCTGTTTAGGTGATCTAGACACTGATACTCTGGATGTGTTCTACATACGGAACTACCATAAGGAGCTTGGGTACAATGACATTAAACAGTGCTGGTGGCATGTTCCTGGAAAATGTTTGGAGAAGGGGTTGAGAAATGTAAACAGTGACAAAGAGATAAGAGAGATGGTGAATTGTGCTAGGACAAATGAGGGATTGATTGATATATTTTTCGAGCATACAGTGTCAGTGCCGGAGGTGTTAGAGGGAGATAACACAGTTGTGTACTTGGATGATCATGGTGGAGAGGGATGTAATGCAGGTACAGATACTGATGCGAGTCCCCCAGTTACAGAGACTCATGCAATCATAGTTGCTCTTAGGGGTGCACATGGGCCGGGTGAAGCCGGGTTTTAGGTGACCCAGACCCGGCCCGAAATATAGACGGGTCTATTTATTAGACCCAGACCCGGCCCTAGACCCGATGAAACCAACAGTCTTTCGGACCACAATTAAACCGGGTGAAAACCGGGCCATAACCAACCCTTCTTCAAAATTAAAACATAATCACAATCAATACCAAAGCATCATCACAATCAATAGTCCAATACTAATATTGTCTAATAACACTAAATATTTAAGTCAATACAAATAACACAATAATATGCATTAGTCTAAAGTCAATACAAATAATACAATAATATTTAAGTCAATACAAATAAAATGTTAAGGTTTACAATACATAAGAATAATCATCCTCTATCAATAGCCATTAATGTTGTCAACTTGTTCCTTGTGATGTGGATGCATTAGTGAAACCTACAAAACATATAAAATAACTCATTTTTCATATAAATGATTATTACTTGAAATAAATAAGTCACAAATACTAAAGATATCATAAATGTACCTTCAACAATCTTCTGACTGTTATCAAATTGATCAAACTCTTGATCTCCAACGTCTTGTTTAGAAGGGCACAACCAACTTTGAGTGCATATCAAAGCTTCAGCCATTAATGGTGACAAAGAGCTACGAAAGACATCAAGCACACGTCCACCGGTGCTGAAGCATGATTCAGAAGCAACAGTTGAAACCGGAATACCCAAGATGTCGCGGGCTATGAGAGAAAGAATCCTGTATTTTGAAGCATTCACTTTCCACCAAGTCAATATATTAAAATTCTCATCTTCCACAGTATCCTCGGCCAAATATCTCTCCACATCTGACTTGCTATCTGCATTAGCCTTCTCTCTTTTTTGTTTTTTCCACATATTCACTCGATTTTCAGAAACGCCCTTGGCACCAGCTGAGATTTTAATATTGTCATCCAATACAATACTAGATGAATCTCCACCATCATCCCTTCCTTTATCATCGACAACCTCTTTTTCATAAAACTTATGCAATGTATCTAATGTGAGTTTAACAACACCAGTCATGCTAGTAGATACTTCCTTGTCATAGACATCCTCCAAACACCAACAGAGATAATCTAGTTTGTACCAAGGATCCAATACAACAGCAACAAGTAACAATGGATTAAATTTGTCAACTGGTCCCCAATATTTATCATATTTATGTTTCATAGAGCATGCCATACTTCCTAACAAATCAGATTGATTGTGGCTCCAAGATGTTAATTGAGAAGCAACAGATGCAATTTCATGAAAACATATGTTAGATGTAACATGCAAGGAAGATGAGAAAGTCAAAGTTATCTCATAGAAAACTCTCAAAAAATCCATGAATAACCTAGCATGTTGCCAATCAAGGGGCGTAGGTGGACCAATTTTCTTTTTTCCCCCACTATCCTCTCCAAACCATCTAAGAAAATCAGGTTCTTGATCATAAAGTCTATCAAAAGCTTTTTCAAATTTCTCGGCATGTTCCAACATTAGATAGGTAGAATTCCACCTAGTTGGAACATCCAAGCACACAAGACTTTTAGATTCAATTAATTCAGCCTCAATGCAATCTTTAAATTTTTTAGTCCTTTGAGGAGAGGACCTAACATACCTTACAGCATTTCTAATGCTTTCAATTGAAGTGTGTTGCTCTTTAATTCCTTCATTCACTACCAAATTAAGAACATGAGCACAGCATCTCACATGTATATACTTTCCTCCACACACTAACCCACCTCTTGCACCTAATTTCCTTTGAAGATAAGTAATAGCTCCATCATTCGAAGTTGCATTATCCACTGTGATTGTGAAGACTTTTTCAATTCCCCACTCTCTCAAGCATTTCTCAATTTCTCTTCCAACAGTGTCACCCTTGTGGTTCTCAATTTGACAGAAATTTATAATTCTCTTTTGTAACATCCATTCTTCATCAACAAAATGTGCAGTCAAGCTCATATAAGTATAGTTTTGATTTGATGTCCAGCAATCTGTTGTCAAACAAACCCGAGCACATGACTTTGCCAACCATTCTTTTAGCCTTTTCTTCTCATCTAAATAAAGTTGAAAGCAATCTCTTGAGACTGTCATCCTAGATGGTACCGTAAATCTTGGCTCAAATCGACTTAACATCCTACGAAACCCAATCCCCTCGACAAATTTAAACGGCATTTCATCAAGTACAACAAACTCAGCTACAGACTTCTTACAATCTTCTAAGTTATAACCCTTAAAAGCATTGCATAGATTCTCTTCTTCAATTTTGGGCATGTACCCATGAAGTGTACCCTTCTTCCCCGCTTTAGTAAATATCCACTTATGAGCACTCTTTAAATGCTTATTTAGAGAATTTGTGCCATGTTTAGTAGGATGACAACCGTATTTTTTCTGGCAATGATTACATTTAGCTTGGTGCAGTCCCTTTGTCTCAGTTAATGGAAGTTGAGTAAAATGCTGCCAAACATACGATTTCTTTCCCCTTGTTCGAGCAGCTTCTAGATTCTCCATTTTTTCATCAGAATTTTCTTCATTAGCTTCTGGTTCAGCAGGAGTTGTGGCAGCATCAATTGCAGGATCAGCAACATTTTCAGCTTCAATTTCCATTGTTTTATTCTCCTCCATAAATTCTGAAGGAATGCAATTATCTCCTCCTTCCATTGTTCGTTACCTAAACTGGCTAAGCAAACAAAATCAAGAACAAATTCAACAATAATCAGCAAATCAGAAAGATAGAAATCTTATAATAAAACATGAAAAAACAAATCAGTAAATATACAATAAACACAAGTAAAAATTTAGAAATCAGTACAAAATCAGTAAACCCAGAAAATCAGTAACTAATTATCATAACAGATTCTTGTAAGGATTAGAGGGCAAAGATCAAGTTCAACTGCAACATATAAAATGGCTTACATACAAGTAATGATTAAGCAATCAACCAAACAAACAAAAATGATCATACAATAAAGAAAAAAAAAGATGCTTACATACAATTAATCATCAACCAAACTAGGCCAAGAACCCATGATATTCGTGTCATATATTCCAAGAAGTAGCAACAAACACTATTTTTAATTTTAAGAGTAGACTTTCACCAAAAAAAAAAGAAACTTTTAAAGAGAGTAGACAAGGAAGGTGAGATCCTAAATTAGGAAATACAGTGCATTATACGCTCATTTGCTTTTGGGGAAACATCGAAGCTTCTTGCATAGACTCTCTCCCTGATAGAGACATACATTAAGAAAGGGACCAATATTAATTATGAAGTTGATAGGAGATAATGATCAAGGTTGTTAAAGCTAACCTGCCAAAGTAGAACATAAGTCTCTAGCTATGCCAATATGAGTTTTGTGAAAAAGAATGCAGATAAGAAAACAGCTCTCCTAAGGAGTTGAAGAATAACTAGAGAAACCAACTAGTACCATTCTGCATATTTTCATGAATGATCAACATCTGACAACTCAAAATTGACCCACCAAAAACGAGCAAAAATTTGACTCAAACTTGTTATCACTGCTTAGCTGGGTATTTTTAGACTAGTTAAGAACAAACACTAGAAGGCAGAATAAGGATTATACAATATCCAATCTTTCTCTTCAGCATATTACACTAACAATTCCTCTTTGTCCTGTATGCAGGGGATGATGCAACTTGAAAGAGTCACAAATGGCCAAACAATGCCAAACATCTTAAACCAAGCTTTGCTTCATACTCTCAATATATGAACATGTGAATGCGTAGTAAACAGTGAATCAGAACAAAAAATAAGCTAAACACACAATCACACATCAACAGCCACACACACCTAATCAGAGTTCTAATAATGAAAATCAACACCTACAACCAAAATTCACAAATTCTGTTTATCAAAAACCCTAATCCTTAATCAAAATATTAATGACATAATAAAATTAATTACTTACCTGAGCAGAAGACCTGAAAAGAAGACCAAAGAAGAGAGCAGAGCAGAGGAAGCAGGAATAGCATAGCAGAGCAACTTCACCGAGAAGCAGGGTAGCACCGTACGAAGAGCTTCGGCGGTGACTGGGGTGAAACACGGAAGGTTGTGAAGAGATGAGAAAGGGAGGAGTCGGCGACTGCGTGTTGGGTGCCGCGAGACTTGGAGTGGGCCGTGGGGAGAGAAGATGGGGTCAGGGTCACTGGATCAGCCTGCGCCGTGGGGAGTGGCGACTGCCAGAGCCGGAGTGGGGCGTGGGAAGTGCCGGAGTGGGGACTTGGGGTGTGGGGGTGAGCCTCAATGGCTGAGGGCTGAGGCGCTGAGCTGCTAAAGGAGGCACGAGGCAGTGAATGTGATGACTGATGCGTGTTCTGTGTTGCCCTAGCCCAGTAACGCGTTTGTGTGTGTGTAATGTTTATTTGGCCGGGCCATGGGCCGGGTCCGGGTGACCCGAGCCATGGCCCGGTCCCGGCTTCACTTCCCTTTTTTGATTTCACTTTTTTCCCGGGTCCACCCCGGGTCACTTCGGGTCCGGGTCTTCGCGGCCCAAATTCCTTCGGGGCCGGGCCGGGTCATCGAGCCGGTCCGGGTCTGTGCACCCCTAGTTGCTCCTCCTATCCCTAAGGTTGTACCCAACACTTCTTGCAAATCCAGTCCCAAAAAAAAAACAGAACATCTCCACGGCAATCACAACCATCACACTCCAAAACTGCCAATCCTTCCAAAACAACCAAACCTGTGAAGAAGACCAACTCCTCAAAAGTCACCAAGCCCACCAAGCCCACAAAGCTCACGAAGCCCACCAAGCTCACCAAGCCCACCAAAATCAGCCAGCCCACGAAATCCAGTCAGAACACTAAATCAGATAGGAGCAAGAAGCAGAAACTGTCCAAGAGACCAAGTATTTCCAGGAGACCCTGTACACGGTCTGCTGCTAGAGGATTTACTAGCAAAGTGTTTAACAATGAAGTTCCCTTTGATTTATCTTCTGACTCCTCTGATAGTGAAGAGGATAGCATGTTCAAGCCAGGTCCGGATGAGGGTAGTTCCTCTAATTCTGAGGCTACAGGGAGATCTTAAAACTGGGAGTAAGATTAGGAGAAACATGACACATGCTACGGCGGGTAAGAGAAATATTAGTCCACTAGGTAAAGGGAAAGAGAAGATATTACATGAAGACGATGGTTTGGTGGAGGAGGTGAGCGACGCTGAGGTTGACCTTGGGTTTGTGGGTTGTGTTCATGAAGGGGTAGAGTATGGACTAGACCCAGGTGTTGACTCTGATGGCACCAATTCTTGGCACTCGGAGGAGATGAAGACATCTCCAAACTCAGAAGATGAGCTGGAGGAAGGAAATGAATCTGAAGAGGCAAGTCCGCTGTTTAGGGAGGGTGCAAGGTTTGGAGAGCTGCACCTTGAGGTAGGCATGAAGTTCGGAACTAAATAGGAATTTAGAGAAGGTTTGAGAGAATATACAATCCAAGAGGGAAGAAGCATAAAGATAGTGAAAAATGATAACATTAGGTGCAGGGCGGTGTGTAAGGTGAAAGAGTGCCCATGGGTGGCTTATGCATCTAGAGACCATGAAGACACATGTTGGCAAATTAAGACATTCAATGATGACCACACTTGCCCAAGAGAGGACAAGAATAGGGCTGCTAACAGGAATTGGGTATGCAGCAAGCTTGTGAAGAAGGTAAGAAAGTATCCAAATTTTAGACACTGCGAGGCTGCAACTTACTTCAAGACACGGTTTGACTTGACTCTGAATAAAAACTCAATATCCAGGGCATTAATGGATGCAAGAAGTGTAGTGTATGGGGATGAGAAAGAACAATATAGGATGGTTAGGGATTATGTAATGATGCTGTTGAAGACTAATCCCGGTTCCACTGTACAAATATGCACCACCCCCCAACCAGGTGATGAAGTTACCTTTGAAAGAATGTATATATGCTTAAGTGGCTGCAAAAACGGGTTCAAGGCTGGTTGCCGACCTTTGATAGGTCTGGATGGTGCTTTCCTGAAGACCCGGTTTGGTGGACAGATTTTGTCAGCCGTGGGGTTAGATGCTAATCATCGTATCTATGTCATAGCCTGGGCTATTGTCAGAATGGAGAATACAGAGACATGGAGATGGTTTCTCGAGCTACTTCATCAGGACTTGAGGCATTATAAAGAGCATGACTAGTGCTTCATATCGGATATGCAAAAGGTGTGATTTAATTTCAATGTCTCGCTTTGATTTTATGTGATCTTATATTAAGAATTGTGTTGTTATGCTTACTGTGAATAATTGTGCTTTCATTAGATTTTGATGGTTAGTTTTTAGTGTAAGACCTTTGATCATTGGATTATTGGATTTTCATGGTTGGTTATTAGGAAAAGAATTCTGCTGTTATGCTTACTTGAAGAATTGTAGCTTCCATTCGAGTATGATGGTTAGTTATTTTGTTAAGAATTTTGCTGTTTTGCTTATCTGCATAGACTGTGAGATGATTGGATCTTCATAGTTACTTATTAGGAAAACCATTGTGCTGTTATGCTTGCTTGAAGAATTGTGCTTTCATTATGCTTGTAGTGCATTTTACGGAGAACTTGTAATTACTGGTTTTCTCATTAATCTAGCTGTCCTATTAAACGTTAGGGACTTTTATGGGTCACGACTATCAATTGTAGGGACTATTATGGGGATGGTAATCAAATGTAAGGGACTATTATGTCTTACGATTATAATGTCAGGGACGATTATGTGTCTAACATTTAATGAATCGGGCAGGGACTGATATCAGCAGTGAAAGCGGTGATGCCTGATGTGCATCACCGTTTCTGCGTCTGGCATTTATGGAAAAATTTCAACAAGAACTGGAAGGACTTACAGCTAAGGGGACTTCTGTGGGAATGTGCAAGGGCAACAACATACCAAGAATTCAGGGATGGAATGGAGAAGATCAAAAGGTTAAACGAGGATGCCTGGGCATACTTAGAGAAGTGGCCTATGGATGCTTGGACCAGGAGCTTATTCAGCCATAAGCCGAAATTAGATAGCATCTGTAACAACGCCTGTGAAGTGTTCAATGCTAAGATCCAGGATGCACGAGCCAAACCCATCATAACATTGCTGGAGGAGGTAAGGATGTTTGTTATGCGAACCATAGCGAAAAACAAGGTGAAGCTGCAGAATCACATTGGGAAGCTCACACCTGTTATAAAGAGCAGGCTGGAAAAGGTGAGGAAAGAATCCAAGCATTGGAAGCCTATTTGGACTGGGGATAACGGATGCGAAAAATTTGAGGTGCACGGACATTCAACCAACCATGTTGTGGACATAGGAAAGAAATTGTGCACATGCCAATTTTGGATGCTAACGGGTAAGTTAATTGTGTTTATGCATTTTACTTTATTCAGCCATAACTATTATCATAGTTCATCTCACTATTTGGCACCTGCAGGTATCCCGTGTGTGCACGCTTGTGCTGCCCTGTCTCGTGTGAATAAACAGCCAGAAGACTTCTGTCACAGATGGCTGACCATGGACTCATACAAGGAAACTTATAACCACCACATTAATCCAATTCCGGGTCAACCACTGTGGGAAAAAGCAGAGGACTGTAACAGGCCACATGCCCCTAAAATCAAGACAAAACCTGGAAAACTAAAGATGAAGAGGAGGATGGATGCGGACGAGAAGAGTGCTTTTGGAACTAAGAAGCCTAAAGTTGACCCAAAACTCTCAGGCAACACTGCAGATGGTGTACACCTAAAGAGACAGCTGAGTGCCTTTACATGCAGTTACTGTGGTGATAAGGGGCATACAAAGAGAGGCTGAAAAAAGAAAAGAGATGCTGATGCTGCTACTGCTGCTGCTGCAGCAGCAGCCGCTGCCGCCGAGGCAGCTGAGAAGAAGAAAAATGATGAAGTTCATATTGTGCTTGAGAAGCCGGTTCAGCAGCCCCAAGACGTTTCTGGCCAAGCAGATTTGGGAAGCAATCCCCAAGAGATCGAATTAACTCAGCCTTCTGCTTCTGAGTAAGAGGATTCTGGAAAGGTAACTAAAATTTTACATATGAGTATGTTGTTATTTCCATGCATAAATAATAGTTAACGCCACTTATTTCTCCTATAGGATCCTGCACCGAAAAGACCTTCCAAGCTGTCACCACGAAGACGATCCTCTAATCAGCCAACCGCACCAACAGTGAATCCCTTGCAGGGTGCATCTTCAGCAACATCTTCAAAGTTTGCCAACTTGATGCAATTCATCCCAACGCCAGGATTTAGGCCCCCAAGAAAGAAGAATTGAATACTTTAGATATATGTACTTAGGAGTTTCTGTTTTGTGTTTTGTTATTAGTCTTTTCCATCGTATAATGACTAGATGGTGAACTGTGATGCAAAGGCCTTTTTGGTATGCCTTGGCCTTGCTTTTGATGAAACTACAGATAGCAGCAACATAGTTTCTCGGCTGCCTTTTACAGTCAACTTTTGTTGTTTCTTGATAGACAATGGAATTTATGTTAATATACTATGCTATGTGGTTTACCATTCAAGAAGCAGTTTCTTTATTTTTTTCATACACAATGGAATTTAAATTAACAACAATTTCAGAGGTAATAACACTTTTCATTCCATCAAGAAGCAGATTTTTACAAATGTTGATAACAAGAAACCCAAAACCACCAATTCATTCATCATTTACAATACAAGATCACCAACAACACTGTCAATACACACACACCTAACACTAACAACTGGGTCATCACTTTTTGCATCTGGACATCCTCCTCTAACCTTCGAAGCCTCCAATCAACGTTGATCTTCACTTCATCACCACACGATTCTGACTTTTCAACCTGTTCCTCATTCATAGAATCTGCCCACACAAAAAGCCCGCACCATCTCTTCCCACTTGTCTGCAACCAATAAAGGATCAAAGTTTAGAGAGGAACAGCATAAGAATAGTCAGGGGAGGCATAACAACACAAGAACAGTCAGGGGAGGAGAATAACAGCAACACAAGTGATTACTCTAACCTACATTATAATTGGGGCAGCCATAGAACGGTTTATTCAGATTTGAATCTGTGCCAGACCATCAGAGAACTGGCCTACAGCCACAGTCGCACCATTCTGGCGGGACCGATCTTCTGCTCTTCGTTTGCGTTCTACTCCGGTTCCAGTTAGATGGGGAATGAACAGAGTTTCCACCTGCAGTTCTACCTCCACCCATCATCGACATGAGTAGCAGCCCCAGATGAGAGTGCATGAACAGGAACAAGTGTATGGAAGAGGAAGAAGAAGAGGTGAACAAGACGAAGAGGGGAGGTGCATGAGAATTTGGGAATTTAGGGTTAATTATACTATGAGGGACCAATCTGGGTAAAAATTGGAACTTAGCCAACTCAGCTAGCCGTTGGCAGCAGTCCAGCGTGGCAATCCTAGGCCACGTCAGCGCTCCGGTGATGAGTCATCACCTGAAATATGGCCAGGGACTAGTTTGAGTGCTCGGAGCTCTATCTGGAGGACTACAATAGGAAAATCAAAATCTTAGGGATTACTATGAGTAATTACGTGAATCTCAGGGACTACTATGGGTATTTACTCGTTTCATCTACGCTAGCCCCAACAGACCACACAAATGTAATGGCACCGCATCGGCACATGTCGGAAGGCGACAAGGTCCATGTTCATAGCTTGCACGAAGCAGGTTTTCAGACAACCCAAATCATGGGATTTTTTGTCTATCTCACAGGTGGTTATCGCAATTTGTATTTTATAAAGAAGAATCTATATATCTTGGTAAACACATAATAAATCGAATTGGAATGTCAATTTATTCATTAGGTTACGTGCATGTAAATCGACTTAGACATATAATCGATTTACTTGGTTGCCGGTAGCATTGCGTAAATCGAATTGAGCTCATTTGATTGGTTAGGAGGTCTAAACAATCACACATAAATCGAATCAATCCCGTAGAATTACATGTATATCTACTAACTCGAATCAGGCTGATTCGATTTAGTGCTAACATTGCTAAATCCAATATAGCTATTGTATCGAATTATTTAAAAAATGACTATTAAGGAAATGCACATAATAGTTTTGGCTTTGGGTGATTCACATAATTTTGACATATTTTTAGTTTATTTCGATGTTTTGCCTTATATAAAAGTACCATATATAAAGATTCCTTATTTTAAACTAACGTTTTTTGCTGTAATTTATGTTTGGGAATTAAATATCACAATAAATATCTTGTAACAATTTTTTTTATTTATTATTAAATATTAAAGTGAAGTAAATGAATTTATCCTTATAAACTTCAACGGGCTAAGTTAATTGATTAAGTAATGGTAACTATAAATTTTTTTATTCTTTATTACGTATATTAAACTCCGCCTATGTTACATTTGCGGTACATAGCCAGTTCCAAACCCGGATAAAGGAGGAGGGTTGTGTTAGGTCTTCGGTAACCAACATAAAAATATAGTCGAACTCCCATGACATGAATCAAAGACATTATTGCGCTAAAGCTAGGTCGTTGCCCGGAAGCAACGCGCCGTATGGCTCGAGTACGGTGTCAAAGCAAGAGCCGCTGCATCGGTGCCCGAATGTAGTGTTAAATGAGCAAGGGTTCTCGCATTTTCGTGAACGAACGAGGGTAAATAAGCTAGTTCACAAAGTAAAAGGTAAAGGTCAAAGCGACATAAGATTGAGATTTGGGACATGGAACATAGGCACTCTAACAGGAAAGTCCATGGAGGTGGTGGATACCATGACAAGGAGGAAGATTAACATTATGTGCCTACAAGAAACGAAATGGGTTGGTGCAAAGGCTAGGGAGTTGGATACTTCTGGTTTCAAACTTTGGTATACAGGAAAGGTGAAGAATAGGAATGGAGTTGGAATAATTGTGGATAAGCAGTGGAAGAATGACGTAGTGAATGTCAAGAGGGTGAGGGATCGGATCATCTCTATCAAACTTGTGGTGGAGGGAGGTGCTTTCCATGTGATTAGCGCCTATGCACCACAAGTGGGTTCGGACGAACAACACAAGATAAGGTTTTTGGAGGATCTAGAGAATTTTGTTCAATGCTTACCTTTGGGAGATAAGATTTTCTTAGGAGGAGATTTAAATGATCATGTTGGGAGAGAAGTGACTAGATATGGGAGTATTCACGGAGGTCATAGTTTCGGGGTGATCAATGCCGAGGGTATAACTATTTTGGACTTTTCCTCAACCTTTGATCTTCTCATCGCAAATACATGTTTTAAAAAGAGAGACGAACATCTTATAACCTATAAGAGTGGCATGACAAGCTCTCAAATCGACTTCTTCTTGTTGAGGAGAGTCGACCGGAAATTTTGCATTAACTGTAAAATTATCCCGGGAGAGAGTTTGACAACACAACATAGGGTGCTCGTCATGGATTTTCGCGTTGAGCAAAAGTTGAGGAAAAGACATCATACGAAGAATCCAAAGACGAGGTGGTGGCGGATGAAAGGTGAGGAACAAAGAAGCTTCCTAAGACGGGTAGGAGAAGAGGCAAGGTGGGATGGGAATGGAAGCGCGGAAAAGATGTGGAGGGAGATGAAAGAGATTATTAGAAGAACAACAAAAGAAAGTTTTGGTGAATCTAAAGGAATAGGACCAAGAGACAAGGAGTCCTGGTGGTGAAATGCGAGTATACAAGAAAAGATAAAGATAAAAAGGAAATGCTTTAAAGAGTGATCTTAAAGCATATGAGGGTCTCTAAAGATAAAGATAAAGATAACTGGGAAAAATATAAGGCGGCTAAAAAAGAGACAAAAGTGGCTGTAAGTGAAGCAAGAACAAGAGCATATGAGGGTCTCTACCAGTCTTTGGGCACGAAAGAAGGAGAAAAAAGGTATATATAGAATCGCAAAGAGTCGGGAAAGAAGAACGAGAGATTTGGATCAGATTAAGTGCATAAAGGATAAGGATGGAGAGGTGTTGGCTCAAGAGGAGAAGATTAACGAAAGGTGGAAGAGCTACTTCTACGAGTTATTTAATGAGGGACAGAAGACTCTTCCGAGCCTTGGTCGATTATGCACAAGGGAAGAAGATCAAAACTTTGACTACTATTGAAGGATTCTAGACTTCGAGGTAAAAGAGGCTCTAAAGCAGATGAAAAATGGCAGGGCAGTAGGACCTGATAATATCCCAATTGAGGTTTGAAAGGGTCTTGGAAAAAAAGGCATCAACTGGTTAACCAAACTTTTTAATGAGATTTTAAGGTCGAAAAAGATGCCTGATGAGTGGAGAAAGAGCACATTGGTACCTATTTACAAGAATAAGGGGGATATACAAAGTTGCGAAAACTATAGAGGGATTAAGCTTATGGGTCATACTATGAAGTTTTGGGAAAGGGTAATAGAATGGAGGTTGAGAAAAGAGACACAAGTAACAGAGAACCAATTTGGATTTATGCCAGACAGATCTACCACTGAAGCGATATACCTATTAAGAAGGATGATGGAGATGTATTGTAGTAATAAAAGGGGTCTACATATGGTATTTATTGATTTGGAAAAAGCATATGGTAGGGTACCAAGGGAGATCTTATGGAAGATTTTAGAAAAGAGGAGAGTAAGGATCGCATATATTCGGGCAATTAAAGACATGTAAGATGGGGCCACAACTAGTGTGAAGACTCAAGGTGGTGTGACAGAGGAATTTTCTATTGGTATAGGATTCCACCAAGGATCATCCTTAAGTCCATACATTTTCACATTAGTCTTGGAAGTACTCACAGAGCACATCCACGAGCCTATGCCATGGTGCATACTTTTTGCCGATGATATCGTCCTTATGGGAGGTCAAGGGAAGACCTAAGTAAGAAGTTGGAGTTATGGAGAGAAGCTTTAGAAGTGTATGGTCTGCGCATAAGCCGTAGCAAGACGGAATATATGGAATGTAAGTTCAGTCTGAGAAGGGAAAACCCCAATATAGAAGTGAAGATTGGAGAAAACATCCTACGAAAAGTTAAAAGTTTTAAGTGTCTTGGGTGCATCATACAGGATAATGGAGAGATCGAATCATAGGATCCAAGCAGGTTTGTCAAAATGGCGGAGTGCATCTGGTTTTATATGCGATAAAAAAGTGCCTCTAAAACTTAAAGGTAAATTCTATCGCATCGCTATAAGACCGGCTATGCTGTATGGTACGGAGTATTGGGCGGCTAAAGGGGAGCACGAACATAAGCTGAGTGTGGCAGAGATGAAGATGTTGAGATGGATGAGTGGTCATACGCGATTGGATAAAATAAGGAATAAAGATATAAGGGAGAGAGTTGGAGTAGCACCCATTGTGGAAAAGATGATTGAATCGCGTCTCAGGTGGTTTGGACATGTGAGAAGAAGACCGATAGAACATCCAGTCAGGAGGGTGGATAAGATGGAAGATGGACAAAGGGCGAAGACCTAAGAAGACCATCCATGAGGTGGTCAAACGAAATCTACATGTAAACGGTCTCTCTGTAGACATGATACATGACAGAGCACAATGGCGTTGTTTGATTCATGTAGCCGACCCCACTTAATGGGACAAGGCTTTGTTGTTGTTGTTTATTACGTATATTAAAAAATTCTAGTATTTAGGATTTTCAGACTATGATTTAGGGTTTATCCCTTAGGGTTTAAAATTTAATATTGTCATTTTAGGGTTTAAATGTTTAGGATTTTGGAATTTAGAATTTAGATTTTATGGTATAGAATTTAGGATTTAAGATTTAAAGTTTAATTTAGAATTTAGGGTTTAGAATTTATGGTTAAGGTTTAAGGTTTAAGATTAATGATTTATAATTTAAGTTTTATGGTTTAGGGTACACCATTTATGGTTTGCGTGTTGAAACTAAGATTTCTGATGTCCCACATTTGTGCAAAGCACCTATAACACTAATATTAAAGAAGATCTCCGAGAGTGCTAGATAAACAATGATTATCTTAAACAATATGAACAACCACCAATCAAATAAAAATATACTACACCCTAATTTAATGCTACTAATTAAATTTACGATTAATTTACTCTTTTAACCCTATTAATTCACATTATTCACACATTGTTCAAAAATATTGTTAATTACCTATATTTTTCCTTTTTTTTTATATATAAAAAAATTTCTGTAAAATAACTTATATAAATATTTTCTCTCGCATTTTATAAGTTACTAAACTTTTAGTATCAGATTTTTATCTGTAGTAAAAAATTTTGACCTATTACCTGCCAATTTATCACCCGCTCGATCTATTAACCTACACATTGCCACAACGGAAGCAATATAAAAAAGTAGATTGTTCTATTAATATCCATAAATACTAAATTATATATTTGAACTATGCAATTTTACCGAAGATATTGTAACAGGAGTTTAAAATGAGGACAAATCAGCATTTTGCGTTGGTTTGGTTTTAATATTACTTCTTAATTCTATTATAACTTTTATTTTAAAAATGTCTTTATATAATCAATATGACTTAAAATAAATGAGTATAAATGTACAATAAATTATTTTAAATAAAAAGAATTTATTAGAACTGGACATACGTGTATAATTTGATTTAATGTGACAATACAATCTTGGGTAAGTCAAACCAATTTAATTGGGTGATTCACCCCAAAATTATATTTAAAAATTAAAATAGATTTTTGTTGGTATTTATAAACACTAAAAATTCACAAATACTAGAATTTTAAACCCCTATAAAAATAAACAAATAAAAAAATAAATTTCTTTTAAAAAAAATATTGGTTTAAAAAAAAACAAATAAATTTAATTAACATGAATAATTAAACAAAAATTCTTTTACATAAATAAAAATGTAGATTAATTAATTAAATCAATCATTAGAGTTTTTAAAGTTAGACTTTAATTTTTTAAATTTTAAAATAGATAAAACAATATCTAACGTTTATTATTGTTAGACGGTCTAGTCTCTTTTCAATTTGATAATATTTTAAAATAGATAAAATAATATCTAATGTTATTGGATAATATTTCAAAAATGTATTACATAATTAAAATTTACAATTTTAGAAATTACTATTTTCATATAATTTTAAATTAATGTTACAACATTTAAATTAAACGACCTTAATTTGTCAGATATGATAGTATTCATGAATACTAATATAAATATTAAAATTTTGTCAAAAAAAACAAAAAAAAATATTTGACAACCATTAAAGAAAGGAAAGATTTTCAGATAGAGAAGAAGTGTCATGGGGTATTTTTCTAGTCCTTTTTCTTTTTAATTTTTTCCTTTTTGCTTATAAATTTTATTTTTTCTTTGAAGTCATGTATTATAAATTTGATTATTTACTATCTTCATCTAAAAAAAAGGTAAAACAACCCAAGCTTTTTTTTTCTAATTTTTGTCTGTAAGTCTAGTGTTTTCCATATTTTTGTTGGCCTGGTACACAGCCCACAATATAAGAGTCAATTTTTGGACGTCAATTTTTCATTTTATCCTCACAGTAAACTTTCCAAAGTTATCTGTGCTTATCGAGTTAATACTCAAAATTACTCTTGAAATTTGACTTCCAACTCAATTTAACTCTTGAATTATCAATTGACTCAAATTGTACCCTAAAATTTTAAGACGTGACTCAAGTTGGTCCTTCCGTCACCGAAAAGCTAACGTGGCACATGTAATTGACACCTATCAGCCTCAACGGTTGTCTGACGTGGCGAAATTCTTATATGCATCAATTTAGCCCCCAATAATTTGAAAAAAAAAACCTACATAAGTCTTCTTATCAGACTTCACATCTTCTTTTATAAACCTTGTACAATTCAACTTCACCCCCCTCTGTTATGCCTTAGATCCCTCCTATCTTTCCTGTCACCACCACCATCTTCTTCACCATAACCACCATTTTCTTCTTCACAGCCATCTCTCCTCTGCCTCTCATATCTATCCTTATCCTTATCCATACCTCTATCGTTCTTTCTATCCCTTCCCCTT
The DNA here is from genome assembly GCF_003086295.3 of Arachis hypogaea. NCBI lineage: Eukaryota > Viridiplantae > Streptophyta > Magnoliopsida > Fabales > Fabaceae > Arachis > Arachis hypogaea. The sequence continues at coordinate 902,349 of NC_092054.1, read as the reverse complement.
CTCCTAAAATCCCCTTTTTCATCATCATAATCATCATTATTTCTATCTCTATCTCTATTCCTATCTCTATGACTTTCATCTCTATCATATTTATCATACCTGTCCCTTCTATCTCTTCTATCCCTTCTATATCTGTCTCTTCCTCTGTACCCATATTCACCGTGTATTTTTCTGTCTCTATCACCACCATGTTTCTCTTTGGCTTCAGCTTCAATCTCCTTCTGCAGCTCCTTAACCCTATCCCTATCATCTGCAATAGCCAGTGCCTTAAACTTCCCCTTCGAACCACTACCGTCCTACTTCGAACCCTTGACGTCGCTGTTCCCAGAACCCTTCTTCGGAGGGAGAATAATGTGGATTATCGTGAGAAGTGTACGGACAAATTGGAAAGCTTGTGGAGTTCTCCACCGCCATGACTCTTGATGAAGAACCGAAGCGCGAATGATGAATTGAGAATTAGCGTGGATTCGTGGAGTTACCTAAGGTTTAGTTGCTGCTCTCCGACTCACCAGAAACGACTTTGATTTGGGGGAAATGGGGGTTGCTAGGGTTTTTTTTAAATTATTGGGGGCTAAATTGATGCATACAAGAATTTCGCCACGTCAAACAACTGTTGAATACTTGGTGCATAATGGAAAACAATAAGAATAGGAATGATCCCTTTACTTCTTTGCAATCTAACTAAGTCAAGCTTAAAGTCTTTGATTTAGTGTTTGTTAATTAATGTTAACTGTTTAAGTGAAGTTTCTTTAAAAGCATGGTTAATTCTGTATTCGTATATATGTATGCATATGTCTTTTTCATATGCAATTTTTTTAAGCTTGCAAGTTGCACCTTGCCACAAGCATTCTAGCACTATAGCAGGTCCGATACATCCAAAGTTTTAATCCATTTAACATGTTGACCACCGAATTCATGGTAGACATGCTTTCGTGGGTCTTTCGTCTTTAACAAAGGAATTACATTTTGAACTGAAAAAGGAAAAATTTTGGAACATATTCCTTCTATGTTAATATTTTCACTTGTGCTTATCGGGATAAATCAACATGTGCCGCTTAATAGAGAATCCTCGCATATAATGTGAATTATCCACTTGCAGATAAAGCTAATAGTAATACAAACAATAATCAAAACCTTGCAGATAATCATTGAACAAACAGATATGAAAATTTAGAAACAAAAGCAAACTATGGATTTTAACATGACAACAATAAACATAAGAGAAGCAGATTGCAGCTCACATACTGATATGATATGAATAGTGTTTTATTCATCATCAAGCACACCGAACAAGACATGTTTTGACTTACGAAGCTTTAGGGTGGATAGCAAACCATGTTTGGATAAATGTAAGAACAAGGCCAAGCGTGGCGGCAAGCAAGGCAATGATGGTCCATGGCGAGCGAAAAAAGGTGTTAGAGGCCTCTCCCATCCAAGACAGCATTGTGATCCTGCCTCTTTTGGACTCAAAATGTGAATGGATTTGGTCTCTAATGTGGGCGAACAATGGTGTCTCAGGCACAAGAATGCTGTCCATCTTATTAAACAGATCTGCTACTTCTTTGTCACTTGCAAGTTCATTGATAATTATGTCAGCCATTCTCAGCTCCTTGACATCCTCCGGCTGGTCGATGAGAGAGCTCATGAAGACTAAAAATGAGCTGATCTCGAAGTTGTTGTGAAAATCAGGACACATCTCATAGGCTACTAGGTTGAAGAATATATGAGCTGTTGAGCCATCCACAATGAGTTCAGGAAGCTTCAGCATCCCATCTTTGAAGCTCGGGTACACTGAGTTGTTGTGGGAATCTTTTCTTACACCAATCCCTGCTGCCTTGAGCTCCTGTATGGTCCCAATCCTATACTTTCTGAGGTGCAGTGATCTCCTCTTGATCTTGATCACGATCTCCTTATGGATTGTGTTGCAGTCTCTCATCAATAAGGCCTTCCGCAGATAATCTAAAAGATGGATTGGCTCGTCTTTGTCTTCATCTTTGTCTTGTTGGTCATCTCCCTGGACAATTACCTCAATCTCTTGAGCTTCTTGTTGTCCACTTTGTGTGCCGTTATTCTCCTTTTCCATTCGAAAACATAGTTTCCCTTTGCCAAGCTTGGGTGTTGTCTCAATACCGTGCACTCGAAGGAAGTTTTGGAGGCTTTTTTGGAGCCTGGCCTCATCCTGACACAAGAGCCTGAGAACTTGGAAAGGAATTTGGTTGTCCATGACAAGCAGATCTTGGTGCACTCTCACAAGCTTGTCAATGCTAATCTTTAGCTCTTGCTCTGAATCAACTGAGCAGTCTGATTTTTCCAGCAATTCAAGTACAGAACATCCATCCAATACCAGCACACCTGCAACAAAGTCATCTTTGCTTCTGGGATTGCCGTATACAGAAATTGTTTCCTGGGTATCTCTGTCTCTGGATAATTCAACATATTGATAAAACGGCCTCCAATTGTGTCGAAGAATTCTGAAATGTAAATCCCTCACCCGTTGATTAGTATGCTGAAGATACATTGCTGTCCATAAATCCTTATATGGCTTCCCTTGAAGCAGTTGTTGTTTTGATAGATGATATAGACCAAAGGATATTAGTTGTGGTTCATAATATCTTCTAAACTCCACCCTTTCAGCCATGTACAGAGGAATTTTTTGTATTTTAGGCCTTGAACCTTTGTTAACTGCTCCACCAGTTAATTTCTTCCTCACTTCTTCTAGTCGTTCCCAGTTTTGTTCTAACCAAGAGGGCACGACATGTTCTTCCTCCCTGTCCATTATATGAGAAGACAAATGAAGAACATAGGGTTCACTGTTTTGCTTATGAAGGGAAAGCAATAAGAAAAGAATAGGAATGACCCCTTTACTTGTTTTGCAATCTAGTTAAGTCAAGCTCCCAGTCTTTGATTTTCTGTTTCTTAATTAACCAAAATCATTATGTTAACTCTTTAAGTGTGGTTTCTTTAAAGGCATGGTGAATTTCATATTCATTCCTTTTAGGTATTTAAATATGTGTATGTGTCTTTTTCATAGGACATTTTTTTAAGCTTGCAACTTGCACCTTATCTCTAGCAGTAAACTATAACTAGAGTGAGACTGCGCAATGCGCGGATAAGTAGATTATTTATATTATATAGTGTATTTTAATAAATGTTATATTAAAAATATTTTAGAGAACATATTATAAATAAATTTTGAATTTATTTATTTTAAAAAAACATAGGTTATTTATATTAGAATTATACAAAACTGCATTTTTTTTCATTTTTCGATTTGCATTAATGGCTACACTTTATCTTTTCTTGCGGTTTTTTTGTTTGTAAATAATGAAAAAAATAAATGAATGAGAATGAAAAATATGTAAAATGTTATATTAAATTTAGAAAATTTTTGACAATTAGTATAAGAGATTAAGAAATGAAGAATAGTAAGAGTTTTAATATGTATAAGTTGTAGAATTTGAATATTTGTAACTGAAATTTTTTATAATTATTATTATTATGACACTTTTAATGTATGTTTATTGCATTTAATTAATACTTGACGTTTCAAGTGAATAATAATAAATAACAGTTTTTTGTTTTAATTTTTTAAAAATATTTTATTAAATAGTGATTGGTTGATTTTCATCTAGCAATTTTGGGTATTAACTCTTCCGGTCTGTCATTACCACTGCAAATCATTCTACAACAAAGAGAATAAGACATGGTCAAAGAATGATAATCCATTCCAAGTAAATTGTGGAAGCAATACTGCACATCTGGAATAACAATTTGAAAAAAAAAAAAAAAGGAACACGTGAATGTAAATTGTGGAAGAAGTACTCCACATGTAAAATAACAATTTATAATTTATGATGAAACATTGCAATCGATAGTATATAAGGAGCAATAATTTTAAACGCACATTAATTTTGGTTGTGACGGTTGGACAGAACCGTTTACAAAAGAGGAATACATAAACTTGTGTTACTTGCAATGAGTTCACCAATTAAAATGTTATTATTTATAACAAATAAATGGGGCTATTGAAAATGATATTGAACAATGAGAAGAGAAAACGGCAAAGTTAAAAATCTTTAGGAAAATACCTGGGACAAATTTTTTACGTTGGCAGCGCCGAATGGTGATGTTGGTCTGAATCCCAGAATCGAGCCCTGCAGAAAAACCGCAAGAGGAGGAATGGAGTTTGCTCTGGTTTATGCAATTTATGCAATGCGGCTCCGCCGGAGATGGACATCGCGATGTACAATTTGTTTTGAGGAAAAAACAATGGCTCATGGGACCGGAAGAGGATGGAGGAAATAGAATGGGACCGGAAAAGAATGGAGGAAATAGGATCTTGGTACGGAGAGGTGCTAAGAGGGTGAAGATTTGAGAAATGTAATATAAGCTCTTTGGTTTTGAGAGCTTTTTGTTGGGATAAATGTTAATTTGTGTTTTTGTTGTTTTAGAAATAAGGATTAATTTAGAAAAAATTAATTTATTGGTTTTTATTGTGTTTTTTAATTATTTTTTATTTTTTTTATGTAAAAATAAAAGTTGATTGGCAAGATTTGAGTAGTAGATTTTAAAATTTTGCCAAGTAAGCGTTGGTGCTGATATGGCGTTAGTAGAAGAACAGAAATAACTTAGAAGTAATGTGGATAAACCTATGTACCTACTTTTATATATTAATAGATAGATAGATGCTACACGGTTCAATTTCATGGAATCTTATGTTTTCTTCTACTCCAACTTCTTGTCCTCTCCGTTAATAAACTTCCCCCCTTTTTTCCCTTGAAAGCAGAAACAAAAATGTAGCTTGTACATAGTTGTTGAAAAGGTAAGGTGCAAAATTGTACAACAGGGCTGAAATGAACAGCAGAAATCCAATCTTCACTTCATGAAACCATAATCTGAAACTGCACTATTATAACTCTCCTAAGATTGGAGTATCTTCTTATAATCTTGGAAGTTGCCCTGGAATGGCGTCACTCTTCCTTCGGATACAACCCATAGCTCCTCCACGCTTCCGGATATGAGGTGCTCATCATGACTCACCTGCCAAAACACATTTATCAGGGTTTACATCACTTTGTTCTCTTATCACATCAAATATACTATTGCAAGAAGTAAGCATCAACATACCATGAGAATGCCTCCTTGGAACATCACCAGTCCTTGAATTAGCGCCTCAACAGCATCCAAGTCCTACATCATCATATACTTGCAGTCAATGTTGGGTTTATATTTTGTCGAAGTCATGATGCAGGTTGCACCACAACCTTTTTGATCATTATCTAGAAACAGGACTCATTTTTACCGAACAGTTTTTAAGGTAAAAAAAAAAAAAAAAGTTAGCCATTGAACTTTATGGTGGCTGCGTTTGTTTCTGAGAATAGGACAGAACAAAACACTGAGAACAGGACAGGACAAGACACTGATAGACAGAGACACAAAATTTTGTGTTCTTGTATTTTGTTTGGGGATAAATTAGAACAAATTATGAAAATCCAATTTATTCTCATTTTTTTTCATTAAAAAATTTGAGATGAAAAATATAATAATAAAAAATATAATTATAAAAAATTAACAAGAATAATAAAAGAAAAAATGAAAAATAAATTGTGTCCCTTGTTAGTGTCTCTGTGTCCTTCCTGTCAGAATGGACACAAAATACACTAACTCAATGTCTTTGGACACATTGTTTCTGTCCATGTCTCTTCTGTCAAACACGATTTTGTGTTTCAGTGTAAACAAACGCAGCCTATATATGCCATATGCACTTTAGCCCCTAAACTTTTAAGAATGCGCAAATAAACCCCATAAAGTTCCCTAAATGTGCATTTTATTCAAAATAAGTGCAATATATGCTTCAACTTCTTGTTATGTGCAAATCTCCCTGCTAAACTTTCTTAAATATGCAACTGACACCCTAGAAGATGGTAAATGCTATTTTTGAAAACAAAAACAATTGATGGAAAAATTAATAGTGAGCAATCCGCATATTTGCAAAAGTTCAAAGGCTTGATTACCACAATTTTAAAGTTCAGGGGCTTAAGTTTAGAGAGGTAAAGTACAATTAACCCACAAACTTTTGTTTACGAATAGGCTATTAGAGCGATACTTTTAACTGTTGAAAAATAGGGCCACAATGGCAACGAAATCATTTATGATAATGATATTAGTAACAATAACTAATGTTTTCAGCACACTTTCCTCCAACAAAATAAAAAAAATAAAAAAAGAGTAATTACAAAAACCAGTCCCCAAAGATTTTAAAAGCGGACATTTTAGTCCCCAAAAAAATTAATACACAAATCAATCCCCAAAGTTTTACTTCGACAGACAAATCAATCCCCAGTTCATTTTCCAGACAAATTTATTATTACTTTGTTCAAAAAATACAAAAAATTATGGTATAATATTATTATGCAATTAATAATAATAATAATAATAATAATAATAATAATTTTTGGACAGAGGACTATTATGTCTAACAGAGAAAAAGTTAGGGATTGATCTATGTATTAATTTTTCTTGGGGACTAAAATGTCCATTTTTAAAATCTTTGGAGACTGATTTGGATAATTACTCTGCCGGAAAATAAACAAGTAACTGATTTGTCTGCTGGAGTAAAACCTTGGATTGATTTGTGTATTAATTTATTTTAGGGACTAAAATGTCCGCTTTTAAAATTCTTGGAGACTGATTTGGGTAATTACTCTAAAAAAAATATAGCAACCAGCTAGCTATGCAGCAACCCCACTAAGAAAAAATCAACGTAAGAGAGACAGGGAACCTACCAGATGATTGGATGGCTCATCAAGCAATATTATATGTGGCTTCTTGAAAGTTATCTTAGCAAATGCAACTCTGCTTTTCTGACCCCCTAGAAAAGCAATCAGAAAAGCCAAAAACATAAATAATTGCAAGGTGCATGAAAATATCAATAGCCACTCTGAACAATCAATGTGTCCTAGCATCTTTTATTGCATTTTTTGAATATCACCATATTCAGAATCTTTTTAAGAGATACAGGTACCAAAATAAGTGATAATACCTGATAAAGTATACATCGGTTGAAGTGCGAGATTTCCGGTTACACCAAAAGATCCTAAATGAGCTCGAAGCTTCTGCTCTGGAACGCCCTGCACAAGATTCAGAAAGGAAATCTGTTAATACAAGTACCTAAAAAATGTACATCGTAATGTGTAGAACTTATTGTTAATAACAATAACAATAACAATAACAATAGTAATAATAATAATAATAATAATAACAACAATAATAAATAAATAAACAAATAAATAAATAAATTGTGCCCTTGGAATTCAAAGTCATTAGTTTTCTGAAAATGATCACTTTTCAAATATATGCAACTGCAGCTATTATCATATACATCCTTGCATTCTTCCCAACATTTCAATAACATTGCATTTAACGATTTTCATTCTTACCAGAAAATAAATTCAATGCAACTATGGCTCAGTTAACAAATGACAACTAAATAGTAGTTAAACTCTTGAAGAAAAACATTACAGCAGTTTTTATAAAGTACTCACAGGATAGCAGTGCATCATATACAGAAGAGGATTTGAAGATAAATCCAGTCCATCGACATGATGCTGACTGAACACTGCTATACGAACCTGCAGACAAACAGGCAGCAAGCATAACTAATGACCCAAATTTCAAAACAAGACAAAACAATGATGACGAAAAGAGAGCATAAAGGAGAGACGTCGCCATTCTTATAATATGTAGTCCTTGCATATCGAAGTCTATTTATCTTTCCAACATTAGCTTTGCAAATCATGCGTAGACTAGTTTAAATTTGTATATAATTGGAAAAATAAAGAAGCGTACTTCTCGGCAGCTGACATTCCAAATTATCATGGATGAATAAATATATAGTGCACTAACACAAAACATCAATTAGAGGGGTCACATATGAAAGCAAAAGATAGCATGACATGAAGGTGAGGGACAATTGACTTGCAATTATGAAAGTGTTGGCAGATTTAGTAGTTTACCTTAGCAGATCGAAAAACTGTCCCAGAACTAGGATTTAGTTCCCCAGCAATTAATTTGAGTATGGTCGACTTGCCAATACCATTTGGTCCAACCACTGTAAAAACAAAGGATAAAATTTATATTTTATAACATGAGACAACCAATGTGGCAGTCCTTTACTAGTTTCAACAACATTATCTCACACAGCAGTAGAGCACATGTATTCAAGACAAGTTTGAAGAAAAGATGCAACCAGGCTGGCATATCTACCATGCATTGGCATCATAAAAGTCACTGCAATCATCAATATGTAATAGGTAGGAATTTAAGATCGGTGATTAAAAGGAAAGTGAGAGTTAAAAGAGAAGCAATGGTGGTTTGAATTGTGTAATGTATGTCCTTAATGAGCTAAGCACAGATTAGTGCTGATATACAATGAGGAGATAACTTGTGGTGTAAGATAAGAAAAATCTGAACAGTCATTTCATAGTTCATACTTTAGTTATGGAAGCTGTAACTAACAGCTGTCCTATCCTAGCTGGCTCTATTATACTAACTAACTACTACTCTAGACTTCAATAGCTTACTCTATTAGTGATTACAATAGAACATTTGGATTTTTTGTACGTAAGCTAGGAGAGAAAATGATGACTAATGGTTTCTATGTAATATGGATGTGTATAGGAATATGAGTGTGATAAGTGTGAATATAACTAAGAAGAATAGAATTATTGATAAAAAATTAGAATAGAGAAAAGAGAATCCAGACAGACGAGAGCCTTCAATAAATTCACCATATTCCATTACAATTTCTATCACAGTAGAATAGCATAACCAAATAGATAATATGGCGAATATAGAAGATAGAAACAGAGAGTAGAAGAACAAAGTACAATCACAGATAAGAGAATATCAGTGTGATAATTCCTCAGTGAGGATTGTATTGAATAACTGTGTGATAAAAAAAGGAACAGAAATGATAATTTGGCTTTCGGCCAATTCTCTCCCCAATTCCACTCCACTCTTTTTCATCTCCCCACAATTGCTAATTACATCTATTTATATCTCTCTCCCTTCTAACTAACTCCTAAAAGCACAGCGATCTCCATCAGTCATTCATTTAGTTTTCTTGCCTCTCCTCCTATATGTAATACGTCTATTTGAAAGGGGTAATTTCTCCTTTCTGCCCCTGAACTTCTTGGTTGCTGTGGTGCGTCACACAATACTATTTATACTATTTCTACTAATATCTAATTCTACTTCTACAAAGTAGACTTCTACTTATTACGCTAACTCAATTATACTCATCACATAACTCAAGCCCATTTACACTCATTACAAAATATGAATAGTAAACTATGTTAATATAGGCTGATAATATAGTGAATTACAATGATACAATAATTTACCAAGGATTCAAAAGAAAGGGGAGAAAAGTCATGCATAGGGATGGAGAAGCTTCTTACTTGCAATACGGCTGTCAAGGTCAATGCCGAAATTCAAATTCTTAAATAGAATGGGTCCCCCAGGATAACCAAATGATGCATCACTGCAGTAAAATTTTGCAGAAAAGATAATAAAATAAGGTTAGAGATAGGCCAATCATGTGTCACAGATTCATTTATGTATAGATGTCTTTTGTCAACAATGTGAGTTAAAGAAGGGTTAATGCTCTTCTACCTGAAGCTTATGATGGGTGGGCCCGGTCTATCATCTGGGGTGGGGAACTCAAATTTGTAACTATATTGAACCAGATGAAACATAATTAATGACAGCTTGAAAGAGAATTATTTAATGAGAAAAAAAAAGAAAAAAAATAGCAGTTCATACTCAGGATCGTTAATAATCTCATCCACATGGCCCATTCGTTCCAAAGCCTGGAATATTGTTCAGAGAAGAAATAAATTTCAATTTTAGTGATTTAATTAGAAGCTTCAAATAACCAACCACATAAGATCTTTCTCTCTCTCTCCGTGTGTGTGTGTTTGATGAAGCTTTTGAGCATTTGATTGGTAATTAAAAAACAGATGCTATCAAGTACCTTGATTCTGGATTGAACAAGGGATGCTCTCTTGGCATTATAGCGGAACTTGTCAATGAAGGACTGGTAGAACAAAACAGAAACCAACACAGCTCAAATATCAAATACAACCAATAAAAAGTTACATTGAGAAGTCAAATAATCAAAATTTTGTTCAATTAAAAAAATTATAAGTTTAAACTGATATAAGAAACCACATTGAGGAACAGAATTTCCATACAGCATTGCAAACATACAGTAAGCTATAGTTTTCCATCATAGTTTGCTATTCAAATTCCTCTTAACGGTTAACACAAACTAGCCTATCCAGTAAATTTAATAGAATAATTTGACAAACTTGCACCATGTAGTGGGATAAGGTAGTTATCGTATAAATTTGCATATTAATGCAGAAAGTATTAAATGACCACTTAGACTGATCACCAGATCCCCCACCTCAAAGCATCAAGACAAAAGTAAATAATAAAGTCATGTGTAAACTACTAAACACATTATTCATGGCAAGACCATGAATATAAAGCTCATATCACGAATGAAGTGACATCTATGTAATGTAATTTATTATTTAGAATTATAAATAAGAATAAGCATTAAGCAAAAAGAAACAAACTACCTTATGAGATCTTGAAACAGAAAAAGTGATACCTGCATATGAGATCTTGCACGTTCGTTTGCCTCTAGTGCTTTTTGCTGGTTTTTGATTTGTTCTTCTCGTGTCTTCTCAAAAGTATCATAATTCCCTCTGTATGTAGTCAGCTTCTGAGCTTGTAAGTGAATTATATCAGTAACCACCTGAGGTAAGTTACAAATTAAGTTAGAGAAACAACTTATGAAGAAAATACAAAATCAAAGATATAAAGATAAAATCAACATTTTACCGTATTTAAAAACTCCCTGGCATGAGAAACAACGATAAATGTTTTTGGCCATTTAACCAAGTATGATTCAAGCCATAAGACAGCATGAAGATCAAGATGATTCTGTAATAAAAATAAAGTAAGTAATCTGAAATTTTATTACTCCAGGATGAATGAAAATATAGAATGCTGACTCACTGTAGGCTCATCAAGAAGTAATATATCAGGCTCTATAAACAGTGCACGAGCAAGAGCTATGCGCATCCGCCATCCTCCAGAAAAAGTTTTTGTTGCTTTCTTCTGCATCTCAGGAGAGAAACTAAGACCCTGAAAATACAGTTGATATCAATAACAATTCTGGACAACTGATTATCCAATTAATAAGGCAAAGTGAAAATCATTTAAGCACAAAAATAAATTCTTTTCATGTCATAATGAATTTTCACAAATTTTTCAGGGACTCTGATAGAAACAGGTTTGGCTTGGTTTATAGGAGGAATGGTAAGGAGTTGATGGGCTGATTTTTCACTGCTTAATTCCTAATTGTTGCGGAATGGCTGTTTGTTGGTCTTTTTAAGCTAGTTCAGCAGGTTTAGGAGCAGTAGTGCTAGGCCTAGCTGCTGCCTATAAATGCTAGGGGTTAGTTAGCTTTTAGTTAATTATAAAATTCTGTTCAGTGTGTTAGTTCAGGAGAGGAAAATTCTCTCCGGAGTTGGTTAGATCCAACAGTGTACTCCAATAAAGGATTCTGATTTACAATCCCTAGTTCAACAATAAAATCCCCCTAATTCTGCTAGTTCCTTGATCCTATCAGACTCAATTACATTGTTGCCAAGTGTTCAAAACAACAAATAAGTAGAAGCGAGACAGACGTGAATTTAATGTGGATCAACCTACAAAAGTGTAAGACTACATCAATGACTTAAATATGAAGAAAAGATTCCAGAAAAAGTGAACATTAAAAGCAGTAGCAGCTATACACCCCAGCAATTTTCAATTCCAATAAGCTGTTAGGGACTTGGGTACTATGGGGGTGCTCAAAGTCCCACATCGGGTAGTATGGGATGCTTGATGTTGTATATAAGGAGAGTGGTTCTTCCCCCTTATCAGCTAGCTTTTAAGATGTGGTTTCCCACTTTTTTTAGATACTTAACAAAAGCCAAAACATTCCCCGTTACCTACATTTACTACAAACAATTGCAGCCCTATGGATAAAGGTAGAGGAAGATCTAAGAGAAGTATAAAGAAAATTACTATAAGAGATTTAAAAATAAATGATTTACACATGTAGTTTGTTTAGGGCACTGATTTACATGAGACATGATAGGCACTGATTTATCAGAGCTTTATCCATGTAGCTTGTCACCTAGTGGGACAAAGCTTAGTTGTAGTTTGTAGTAATTTTAGGGCACACCCAAAATTAAATACAAGCCATTTTATAAGAAAATTTTGGTTGGACATTTGCTATATATATATATATATATGAGAGAGAGAGAGAGAGAGAGAGAGAGAGAGAGAGAGAGGGAGGGAGGGAGGGAGGGAGGGAGGAAGGGAGGAAGGGAAAGTATGTCCACCCTCCATAATTACGCGAAACTATTATGTAGGGTCAGGCAGGGATCACAATCTTATTAAGTGACACATGTATCTAAATGGCTTCTTTGTCAAATCAAAATGGTGATGAGAGCATTTTTGAAAATGTTGGAAGAGTTGGATTTGGATGTCTGATTAGAGATTGTGATAGTAATGGGCTGAGAGGGTGTTCTAGCCGAGTTCCAAGTGTCAGTATACTGAGAGCTGAACTTTTTGCTATTTGGAGGGGATTGACAATGGCCTAGGAGGCTCGGTTCAAGAATGTCGTTTGCGAAACTAACTCTGTAGAGGTATTCTTTCTAGCTAACAGTTGGAAAGTGCCATATGATCATGAAGAGAAGGCTATTATCAAGGACACTTTTTAATTGAAGCAGTGAAAAGCTTGGCTTGTCCGTTTTGGTCTGATTCAAAGGAGGCTAATAGAGTTGTAGACTAATGGTGAAAGGAGGTGCTCAATGAGCTTCAGATATGGTGGAGTGGCTTTGCCCAAATAATTCAATACTTTCGGCTATGATGAGTGATTGTAGTCCTTAGGAACCTAGTTTTTTATTTCTTTAGGTTTTTTATTTCCATTTTCTTTTCCGTTTTGTATCTTTGTTCACCAAAGAAAAAAAAGAACCAAAGTTCAGAATTTTACAAGCTTCAACATGGTTAATAAGATAATAAAAACTCTCAATAAGTCAAATCAGACTATCAGAGCTTTCTAATCTTCAATAAACTGCAATACATGTTAGTTCAACTATGAACTCACCGCGAGTATCGATGCTGCACGTGCCTCTGCAGAATAAGCATCAATTAACTCAAGCCTCTTGTATATTTCCTCGAGTCTTTGTGAAATACCATCTTTATGAACTTCCCCATTGCTTTGTCCACTTTTCTCCTCAAGTTCCCTCTGGCAAACAGCCACAACATCATCAGTTGTCCAGTTTTAAGGGGATAACAACTTGTAAGACAAACAACACAATACGGACGGGGGAGGGGAATGGAGACATGATTAAACAGAACAGTATATTCAACTATTCAACCTGTTTGGCAAGCAATTGAGCTTCTTCCTCCAAAAGTTGAGTTCGTTCAATGTCAGCATTGAGAACACACTGCAAGGCAGTTGTATTATCACCAACAACCTCTTGTTCCACATGCAATATCTGACAGTTCATTGGAATACCATCAATGGCATGCATAGCCATGTGCCTGAGGAAAGTAGTTTTGCCTGTACCATTTCTTCCAACAAGGCCTGCACCACCAAAACAAAGAAAAAGATCAGGAACACCAATCAAATTCCTGTTCATGATTGCAGAAACTCACAATAATGGACAAGAAGCAAGCAATCACCATAATGCCTTCCAAAGGAAAGTGTAACTGAACCGTCAACAATGAGATCACGGCCACCAACAGAGATATTGAAGCCCTCCATATGAATGTCCTTCACAGCTGCTCCACCAACACCTTCGTGCCTAACACATACAACCGGCATCCCTGCCCGTGCTGCTTCCATCTCTGCTAAGTGCATTTGGTATTGCGCCTGTACGTAACAAAAACACAATACCACTAGCTAATGAATCTTTGAACTGCAAGTGATCAACTAGCTATCCACTCTTCTTTTCTTTTTTCCTCCCTTTGTGGTACAAAAAAATTTAGATTGAGGGTCTGTTTATTTATGGGTTGGTAGCAAATTCATGGATAAGTTTAATCATTTTGTCCGTATTTTTACACGTGGAATTCATCCATAACTGTTCCAAACCTATTTTACCCCCAATCAAACATACCTAAGTAAAAACCTCATCAGCTGCTAAGGTTTTTGTGGCTTACTAGGTACAGACATATCAACAAAAATCATCAAGTTAAATACAAGAAGAGAGAAATTTTCAATTGGAACCTCTCTCTGGCGTTCTTCCTTTCTCTTTCTCCTATCGAGCTTCATGCGGTCGCGTTCAGAGAGCAAAGGGCCATCAACAGGCTCAGGCTTCTTCTTCTTAGCTTGCCCTTCATCCATTCCCTCATTCATCCTAAACGGCGCCGCAAGACTTCGCACCGTTGGCTTCGCCTTTACCAAACCATGCTTCCCAAACTTATCAGTCAGCTTGCTACACACCTATACCAATTTCACTTGGAATTATTCGACAAAAAAAAAATCATTAATGAACACGCACAAATTGACATCGTGGTTTTGATTGGGACTGACCGTGCGGCACTCGGAGAAATCGTCGACGCAGCCAGCGGCAACAAGAAGTTCTCCTAGGGCTTCGAAGGCGCCTTCGCCATCGAGTCCGAAATCAAAGTCGTCGTCGGCGAGGACGTTCACGATGTAATCAACGATTGGCTGATCCACGTCGAGAACCCTTCGTCCCAAAACCTCATGGACCACCGAACTTGCCACGTCAGTCATCTTCTTCCGCTTTCCTATAAGCAATGACGGTAGTTCAGAAAGAGCTGCGAGCGAGCCAGGGGTGTTCTTCTATGAAAATGGAAATTACCGTTCTGCTCTCCTTATCCCTCCCTTTACCGAAGCAAAAGAAGATTAATACCCAAATCATTTCCCAAAAAGTTTTGAGAGGAAACATATTTTAGTGTCATTAGAAATTATAATTTACATATTTTAAAAAAATTTACTTAAAAAAACATTTTAACATTAAATAAAAATTATTTTTTATATTATCATATACAAATATAATTATTAGATAAAAATATATTTTTATATGAAATATTTAAATATAAAATTATTTGTATTTCACTAAACAATCTTTTAAAAAATTTACTTAAAAAAATATCTTTTGTAGAATAATAATTCACAAACCTAAATGAACAGGAAAATCTAGGTGTCTTATGTTTAAGAAAGTAAGAGAATTTTACATATTTTTTATCTTTTACAAAGTTAAATATCTATTAGATAAAAGATTAGAGACGTATTTATCCTTTCACATTTGGTCGTACGTTTGGAAACCTAAAGGAGGCAATCTCAAAGAAATCCCATATAGGCACCTTTATTTGCCACAATAGCAACTTCGTTAGCCACCTTAATGAAAACCATTAATAGAGATGGACTAGATTCATCTTTGGTTAATTTTGTTTTGTTTTTAAAAAATATATGTGGAACTTTTGTCGTTAATAGAATTCAAGATCATTTTAGTCAGTATTCTGATAATTCGAGTGCGAAATTGGTGATTTGCTCATACTAATAATGCGAGCGGAGTAAATTCAACTAGTATTAATATTTTAATCATAATAGGATCAATTGTAATTAACACATTGTTTAAATGAGTTTTTATATAATTTTTAAAAATATTAGAGTAATACCCCAAATAGATTCCCAAAGAATTCATGATTTGACATATTTGTCTCCAACAAAATTTAACTAGGATTTTGGGCCTGAGTTTTTTAATTATACACCAGATATGTTCCCATCCCAGTTTCACCCCGTTAAGACTAACATTGACATCCTACGTGGAGGGTAACTTGCTGATGTATCCAATTAAGTGAGACTTGTCACGGTAGGACAATTTAGTCTCTAGCCGACGTGGCCAAAACGACACCGTACGGTATCAGATGAGAAAAGAACGACGTCATTTCATGGAGCACAATTTGGAGGCCAGAGGCGCGAAACGTTGCTGTTTTAAATGGGGGACAATCTTGTTGAAGGAGTCTTCTCATATTCAATTTATTCGTGAAATTACTCCAAATCCCATTATCTCTGCTAGGTTTTAAAGAGAAATCTTTCATATATCCATTAATGTTGACCATAGTCATTGCTCTACTTTGCCATAAAAGTGGTTGTGACGGAGGTCGTGACGGTAGTTGGTTAAAGAATCTAGCTTCGATTTGTCATTGATCAAGGTTAGTAATTGAATTTTGTTGAATTTTTTAGTATGTGTACATGCATTGTGATAGATAGTGGTAGTGGTTGAAATAGAAAAATTGTATATTTTTTGACAGGATTGTATTTCTTTATTTGGTTGGAATCGCTTTATACATTCGTTTTGTGAATAAACAAATAAGAGTTTGTTCTAATGTTGACATATGGATTGATATTGTGGTAGATGATGGAGTACACGGTGGAACTAATCAGAATACAGGTAAAGTAAGATTTATGACAGTGAGTGATAAAGAATAACATGAGAAGAATGATTATCCTTGGCTTATTTACTATGCAAGAAACTCAAGGTCTAGTGGCTACTAGATTAAGACTTTTAATCTTGTGCACACTTGGGGGAGTGAATTTGGAAACAATATGGCAAACTAAAATTGGGTTGCAAACAAATTGTCAAAAAGACTTCTAAGTTAGCTAAGATTAACTCATGTAGAGGTATGGGATCATATCAAAATTGACTACAATGTCATAATCAGTGACAAGATGTTGTATAGAGGTTGAAGATGGCAAGAGAGAAATATGTTGGTAATGAGAAGGCTCAATACGGAAAGTTGTGAGACTACCAGCTGAAGCTGCATAAAAGCAATCTTGGTTCAACTTTCTTTTTATCAATGGAGTCACCTCCACTATTTGACAAGTTGTATGTCAGCTTATATACATGTAAACAAGGGTTTAAGGCTGGCTACCGACTATTGATAGGATTAAATGGCTGCTTTCTAAAGGGGTATTACGGAAAATAACTGCTGTTAACTATAGCACAAGATGCTAACATTCACTTTTATGTGATTGCATATGAAGCAGTTGATAGTGAGACTAAAGCTAGCCAAAATGACTTGGGAAATGCTGCTGTGGAAAGGTGGAACTTCATTAGTGATCAACAAAAGGTATCAACAATATAATTTTTTAATATCGTTAATTCTTATACTTTTTAATTCCTTTAATTTAGTTACAACATCAAGCAATCTTGTGCAGGGTATGCTGTCGGCTCAGAAAGAGGTTATGCCGAATGCACATCATAGAAACTATGTAAGGCATATATGAAAGAATTTCACTAATAAGTGTAAGAGCAAGCAGTTGAAGAATGTGGTCTGTGCTTGTGCCAAGAGTAGTACGAATGCAGAGTTCAAGGAGAACATGGATAGGATGAAGAGGGTCAATGAGGACACATGGGCTTACCTAGCTAAATTCAACTCAGGATGCTAGACCAAGTCACATTTTAGCCATTGACCTAAACTTGATAACATCACAAACAACATGACAGAAGCATGGAATCCCAAGATAATCCACTACAGAGGAAAAGCCTATTTTAATAATGCTAGAGTTAAGATGCTACATCATGAGGAGGATGACCTAACATAAAAGGGTCCAGAGCACGTACGCAGGCGTGGTGGCACCAGTGCAATAGATGAGGATGAAAGACATCATGAAGGAGTGCAAGTATTAGACTGCTCAATGGATTGGTGATGATGCTAGACATATCTTTGAGGTACAATATCATATGAAGTAAGTTAAAGTGCATCTAGGGAACAACACATGTACTTGTAATATGTGGCAAATTACAAGTACAAACTTTACATTCATATTCATTGGTGTTGGGCAATATTTACTCATATGTGTAGCTGATAATGAAATCATCTTAATATCTTTGATAAATGTATTATAATGCAAATATGCTTGCTATGCTAGGCATCTCGTGTGTGCACGCAATGGCTACAATAGCAAAGCAAGGAGATAGACCAAATGGTTATGTGCATCAATGGCTGAAGATGGATGGATTTAGGGATACCTATGCTCATTCCATAAGCTCTGTCAACAGTGAGGAGCTGCCAGTAGATCTTCTCCCTTTATTTATTTATTTTTTTTGATTTTTTGTTTTTCATTTTATATTTTTACTAATTCTGAAATTCAGTAGGATTTTGGGTTGTTGTCGTCGTTGCCAATAATTGTTGCTACTCCTCTGTTTCTCTCTGGTGGCCAAACTCGTTGCTCAACTTTCTCTCCATGGCTGTCGTTTGAAGTAGGTAACAATCGCTACTTCTCTCTCTTGGCATCTTTTTCTTTTTATTTGTACTGGTACTTGTATTGCAATTAACTGCATTTTGTTTGTAATTTGTACATTGTCGATTCCTGTAATTTTATTTGTAGTTGTTGAAATTGTCTTTTACTCAATTAATTGTTTGGTTTGAATATTCAAAAGTCTGAGTTTTCATTTTCAGTTTTATCTTTTTCTGTAGCAAGTTATTGTGCTTTTCTGAAAGTCCTTATTTATTGTTAGAATTGCTGCCATTTTTCTTAAAGAAAACTTTTGATTGGTTATGGGTGTGTTATGTTATTGATGTGTGTATTGGCAAACAGGGGTACAGAGAAGATGATTGTATTTGGAGAGCAATGTGGATGAGCAACTTCTGCTGTATATTCCATTCACACAAGTAATTAAACTCCATTCCATTATTGTCAAAGGTCCTGAGGAGGAAGGTATTTATCATGAATCTTCAAAAGCTCGCATCTCAAATTGAACATATTTATATGAATAAATATTTGGTGAGCTTCAACTTTAAAGGTGCCTTTTTTAATTGTTTTGATTGAGTAAGTAGTAATATTTAGAAAAAACTACCATTTGTATCCATGAACTTTACGAATGATGACAAAAGTGTCCATACAAGACGGAAAGTGACTTTGTACCAATGAAAGGCTGGGTCCGTCTGTCGAAACTACTTGGCCATTATTAACTCGTTTGCTCCATTAACTTAAAGGCCAATATGGCACGTTAAGTGCTTACCTGGCTTTTGATTTTTACTTTTTATTTTTTTAAAAACGTTCCAGGTGGATATAAGAAAGGGAGAGAGAGAAGTTAGAGTTCACTTCGTGCCATTCCATCTTCTTCCTCACCACATATCTGCATGCCCTAGAAGAGAGAGACGTGAACCACCTACTAGGCTCTAACAAAACTGATCAGAAGGTTGAAGGTGGCCACTCCAAAATCCACAATCGTGGTCCGGTGGTGATCCTTTCGTCGTGTGAGTATGCCAAGACGATTGGAAGACAGTCATCACTCTCATGGTGAGAGGTAAACCAACTTCTTATAGTTCTGGTGCCCAATTTCTCATTTTAGTTACCAATTTTTCCTTTCACTGAACTCATACACCATGAAATTGTTAACTGAAGTTAGGGTTTTTTCATTGTGGAGGTTGTGTTTCAGTTTAAAAAATTTAGGGAAATAGTAGGTGTATTTTTATGGTTTGTTCATTTTTTTATGGTTTTTTCATGTCTTTTTAATTTTTAAAAAAATTAGGTGTTGGGTAATGTTATAAACTAATTATGTTTATTGATGGTTTATTAACTTTTTGTTATTCACATAATTGGCCACCTCCATGCATATCATGTTAGTGATACACCATAGAGGTAGACTTAAAAGGGGATCAGATGGCAAGTTGTGTTATGTACAAGGTGAAACTACTGACGTGGAGAGAGTTAACATGGATTCCCTGAATGACTTCTTCATTAGTGACCTACTGAAAGACATTGGATATCCAATTATCTCTGATTTCTACTGGTGACAACCTAGAATGGAAATTGACGGTGGTTTGGAACTTCCACGATTTGACATGGATATTGTTAAGATGTATGAAGTTGCTGTGGAGAATGAGCATAGGATTGAATTATACACGAAGCACCCCATCAGCCAAGCAAATATTATAGATAGGAATGACAAAGGTGGTGTAGAAGCAGCTGATGAGGTTAACGTTACTGCATCAAAGAAGAGGGTGAAAACTTGTGCTAGGAGAACTCTAACTCCAAAGAAAGCAAAAGGTCCTGGAAGAACTCTTCAATTGGGAGGAGTACAAACTAAGGCCTAAAGTGCAGAGGAGACCCATGTTACAGATAAGTCCCAATCAGATGCCAGTCCAAATTTATCAGCTTTGGCTACCATACCTGAACCTAACAAGCAGAATTTTGAAGACCCTATGAATAGACAACCACCACCAAACGTCACTTCCCATCCTTTAGAAACACCTTCCCAACCCCCTGAACCAAATGTGCAGCCCCTTACACAACCTGTGTCTGAAGAATCTGTTACACCAAACATACTTCCAACAACATCTATTCCCTTTGACCATGGCAACTTAGGGGACATATCTGTATAGTTTGACATTGACAACAATTCCTAACTAAAGTCATCAACATACACAAAACCATCCTCTAATTCTGACAATCCACAAGATGAATTGCTCACCCAATATGTCCCTCTACCACATAATCAGCCCCTCTTTCAAACCATGCCTAAACCACAGCCAACCCCTCCCCCCCCCCAACAAATACTCCTTCTACCAATCCATCTGCCACAGTCAATGATCCAAAAACACAAAATAACAACACAAAAGAGGCTATTGAAAGTAGTAGGAGAAAACAAATAAGGAGATCTACTAAGAGACCTCCTCCAACTAGACGAACATTTTATGAGGATCCAAATCAACTTCCATCAGTATTTATTCCGGTAAATGAAGGAAAATACTCAGATGATGAACTTGGTGTTTACTGCTATGAGTCAGAGGATCTCCACAGCATTGCAAGTGATGAAGATGATCAAAAGAGATCATTTCCACAGAGCAATACTGATGCACCTATTAAGGAGGTGAGGCTGGAGCTTGAAATGGAGTTTAAGACTCTGCAACAGTTTAAGAAAGTCATAAGAAAGTTCAATATTGACCTTGGAAGAAGTATTTTTTTTCAAGAGTTGATTCAACTAGATGCAAAGCCATTTACTATGATGAAAAATGCCTGTAGCAAATTTACTGTGCCAAGAGATCATATCCGGTGAGTTATCAAGTCAAAACCTTTGTTAATGAGCATACTTGCCCTCGAAACTTGCATTGCAAATCTGCCAATGAAAAATGGATAGTTGATGAGTTAGAAGATAGAATATGGAATCAGCCTGATATGACAGTAAAGAAAGCTGAAAACTACTTTAGAACTGAGTTTGATGTGCTTGTAAATGAGAGAAAAATTTATAGGTCAATGGCAAGGGCAAGAGAAAGAATCGAGGGTTCAAAGGCCACACAATATCTTAGAATTCGTGACTATTCCATTGAGATATTGAAGACAAATCGAGTATAGTAAAGATAGATATATACTTCTTCTATGCTTGGGTTGGAGAGTTTATGCTTGTCTAAATGCATGGAAGAGAGGTTTTGTTGAGGGTTGTCGACCTTTTATAGGATTAGATGGCACATTTCTAAGAAAATACTACGGAGGCCAGCTACTTACTGCTATTGGAGCCGATGAAAATAACCATATATTCCCAATAGCATATGCAATTGTTGAGTCCGAGAACAAGGATAGTTGGAAGTGGTTCTTGGAGCTCCTACAAGATGATGTTAGTGACCATGCAGCAAATGAATTTAACCTGATGTCGGACATGCAAAAGGTAACCATGGTTGATTATGTTGTTTTCATTTCAAATTGTTTTGATTTAGTCATTTAGTTATTTTAATTGATCTGATTTTTATTTAGTAACTTTAATTGATTTCATTTAGTAATTTTAGTCTGATTTTTATTTAATAAGGTTAATTATTTGTTTTTATTTACTGCTCTTAGTAATTTAGCTATTTTAATTGATCTGATTTCTATTTAGTAACTTTAGTTGATTTCATTTAGTAATTTTAGTCTGATTTTCATTTAGTAAGGTTAATTTTTTTTTTATTTAGTACTTTTAGTCATTTAGCTATTTTAATGGATCTTATTTTTATTTAGTAACTTTAATTGATTTCATTTAGTAATTTCAATCTGATTTTCATTTAGTAAAGTTAATTGTTTGTTTTTATCCAGTACTTTTAGTCATTTAACACTCTTAGTCATTTAGCTATTTTAATTTATCTGATTTTTATTTAGTACCTTTAATTGATTTCATTTAGTAATTTTAGTGTGATTTTCATTTTGTAAGGTTAATTGTTTGTTTTTATTCAGTACTCTTAGTCATTTAGCTATTTTAATTGATCTGATTTAATAGTATAGTCTGATTGGCAAGTACTATAGTTCATTTAGTTATTTTAATTGATTTCATTCAGTAAGATTAGTCTGATTTTCATTTAGTTAATTCATTCATCTTCGTCATAGGCAGGGACTAATTATAACAGTAAAGGATACCATGTGGGATGCAAATCACAGATTCTGCGCCATGTATATATATCAGAACTATAGAAAATAATGGCCAGACTTGAAAATGAAGGCTGCAACGTGGGCATGCGCAAAGGCTACTACACTACAAGAATTTGAAGGTGCAATGAGGAGGGTCAAGAGACTAAACCAGCACGATTGGGAGTATCTCAACAAAATTTCACCACAACAGTGGTCAAGGTCTCACTTCAGTTAGTACCCTAAAGTGGACTTCTATAAAAATAACAACTGCGAAATCTTCAATGGCAAAATTAAAAAGATGCGGAGAAAGCCAATTATTACCATGTTAGAGAAAAATGAGAGGTTATGTAATGAGAATTTTGGCAAGAAACAAAAAGGCACTTGTCGAATATCATGGTAGGATAACCCATGTGCAACAAAGCTGATTGGAAAGGGAGAAAAAAGAGAGCAACTATTGGAGGCCCTTTTCATCTGGTGATGAAGCTGGAAATGTGTATGAAGTTCAAAGGTTACTTTTGAAGGTGAGTGTGGACTTAGGCAGAAGAACATGTTCATGTAGGTTATGGTAGCTTACTGGGCTTTCATGTAGGCATATTTGTGCTACCATTGCATACCAAAATTGCAGGGCCGAGGAGTTTGCACACAACTGGCTTACTATGGGAGCATACAACTTAGCATATCAGTGGAATGGTCAACCTGTCCCAAGCCAGGAATACTGGGAGAATAAAAATCACTATCCACTGTTGCCTCCTGTGTATAGGAAATGTATTGGGAGACCTACCAAAAAAAGAGATACTCATAGAGATGATCCTAGAGAGAATCCTGATCCTCATAGGGCAAAGAAGAGATATAGTCCCATTAAATGTAAATATTATCTGAATGTATAACCTAACATTCCATGTTTCATTTTGTTTACTTTGTGCATATTGATTGTCTTTTTAAAAAATTAAAATTGTAAAAATTGCTCATATGTTCTCAAACTGGTCATAACAGCAAAGGATGTAACAAGAAGAAAGAAGCTATGGCTAGCGGAAAAACTATAGCAGGTAGTGGTAGTCAGCATCAGGGTGCAACAGCAACAAATGAAGGTATGGCTGTTGATGATCTTGATGAGGATGCTGCCATGGAGCAGGAGATATACTGAGAAGAGACTTTGGAGGCTGCAGATGCTGAAGCATCAACTTCAGATTCACCTAATGTGAGTTATTTATATTCACTCTCTTATTCCAATTAATAGTATGAAAATCAATTTATCTCGCATTAAACATTTGACTTAATTATCCTACATATGTGCATGTCGATGTGGTGAACTATGTTAACCCTACTAAAGAACCTATGGTAGTAAGACCTCCACCTTCCAGGTCCTCTACTGCACATGTGCCACCTAGACCTATCATGAAGCCAACCATATCCAAGCGACCAATTAGGGAAAAAAATGTTAAGAGGCCACCACCATCACAATTCACAACCTTCTCCCCCAGACCTGCCCCACCAAACCATCTCATTTTAGGCCTACACCACCAACTAACCAACCTCCTCCAAGAGTTACCAGGCAAACAATGCATGGTGCAAGTTGAGGGACCAGTTCAAGGCTTATACAATTCATGGTAACTCCATCATCCACAATTCAAACAGCAGGCAGATGGCTAATACCCGGATTCTGTCTACCAACAGGAGCATCTTCAAGTGGGAACAATAATGGGAGTTCTAGTGGTAGCAGAAACTCCACATCCAATAAATAGGATTTTCTAGTGTGACTTTTTTTTTTATCAAGGACTTACTGTAATGAGAGTTTTAAAACTATGATACTATGATTTTTTTTTGTAACTTATGCTTAGTGCTTATATTGCACTACCTGATGCTTTCATGTTCATTGTTTGTATTGGTACTTTTAAATAATTTGGATTTGCTACTTTGACATCAAACTCATAAAATTGTTTTGAGGGTTTTGTTGATAAATGCTTATGTTAAAATTATTTCCAAGTTTATTATAGCGTATGGAATGAACATATTTTATTTAGTTCTGTTTTCAGGTCACATTTTCGTTATTTAGTGTACACTACCAGATTCCCAGGTAAATTCATCAATTCATGACATTTATATGTCTTATTTTGTCAAAAACGTATTACATCCAATGTCACAGATATCAAATATATCAACAATTATGGGCATTAGTATCATAACACAACTTGACTTTTTCACAGCAAGTGAAGATGTTAACAGAATTTTAAAGTTCATCGTCATTGAAAGCAAATAGCCACAAAAGACCCTAGAACAACATACACCATACGCACTATTACATATCCATTAACTGGAACAGATTCAAGCCTACACAAATTAATAAACCAAAGAAATTTGTTATAGTCCATGACCTAATAGCTCTAATTTCATCTTGGAACTTCCCCATCTTTGACAAGATCTTCAAACTATTCTCTAAAATCTCTCTTTTTTGCCCAATGAAATTAACCTCATGGGTAGCATAACAGCTATCTTGATTTTTTCTAACAAGGACTCTTGCCAATCCCTCCCGCAATCTCCGTTAATCTCATCCACCCATACAAAATATTTACAATCCATCGTCTGTAGCGTGAAACCTAAACAGAAGTACAAAAACAAAAAGACTTTCCTTCCATAGAGGACACCTAACGAACCATCTTCCAGAATTTGTTAAGGTTCTAGATTGTAGCAACACTACATCCTGTCTGCAGAAGCATTTTCCAGACAGAATCTTCTCTTCATCCTTCTTGGAAGACAAAGCCCCTTCTCCGCTGAAGCTTCCATTCGAAGAACAATGGTTGCTTCTGCTTCTCCTAGATATTCTAGGATTTTCAATTTCAAATTTAGAAAACAATTGAAGATAAATTAAGAAAATGAGTGATGTTATAACAATAACAACATGTTTGGACATGTCACATTGCTATTTCATAGTCAAGTAAGCACTTAACGTGCCATATTAGCCTTTAAGTTAACGGAGCAAATGAGTTAATAACGTCTGGGTACTTTTGACAAACGAACCTAGCCTTTATTGGATACAAAGTCACTTTCCATCTTGTATGGATAATTTTATCAACGTTTATAAAATTTATAGATATAAATGATAGTTTTTCTCCTAATATTTATAGTGATAATGTAGTTTGTTGTTCATTTAACCATATCATAATAATAACGATGTTTGTCTCCATAGAAAAGTTTAAAATGTTCTATAATCTCACTAAACAACATTACAGAACATTTAAGCTTTCATATAATGCTGACTTATGTATATTTACTTTCTGATTTTATCATTATTAAAATTGAAGACAATTAACAAACTTTGTGTAATAGTGAATAACATTACCAGTCTTTACATCTCATTTAAATGTTTGGTGGCCTAATAGGAAAACAAGTCCTGCTGGGTTAGTGTTCCAACCACAGTTGAAGTTTATTACGTGTTCACTAATTCATCTATTTGGCATTGGCTTTATTTGTTAGTATTAATATAATGGTAAGTTGAAAATAAAATATATTATTTTTGAGTATCACTTAGCTTGCTAGGTAGCTTTAATAATATGCAAATAAGTTTATAAAAAAATAAAAAAAAGACTCTTATATAAAAGACTGAAAATATCCGTTAAATATGGGTATTATTTTATGACTTTTTATTAAGAAGACTTATTTTTCTAATAGTAATTGATTCTAATAATTAATATCAACATTATAAATAAATAAATATAGCTTTTATGATAAAGAATTTTGTACTGTAAATGAAAAATTTAGTCTAACATAATACATATTATCATCACTTTCTTATGTAATTTATTTGTGTAATGTTCTGCTAATGTTATCAAATTTTGTTGATCTTAATGAATTTTAGTCTGTTTTTAATTTTAAATTGTTGGGTTTTTATTTTTTAACTGCTGGTTTTAATGAGCTAGGCACTAATTCCACAGCATCTATCGCATATTGATTCCTAAAACTTATGCTATATATACTCAGGCGTTAATTTTTGCCAACTTTAAGATCAGTAATAAATAAGTATTTTATTTTGAATTATATTAAGTGTATACTAAAATCAGCTATTAAAGTTAGTTACTGGTATAAAATATATGTTGAAATATAAATATACGTTGAAAATAAATTAAATTATACATGTATTTATACATAAATATATTGATAGTTGATTTTAGTGATTAATTTTAGTGTACAAATAATATTTTCTTTTTATTTTTATCTACGTTAGATATGTATGCTTATTTTATTTTCTAGTATTTAATGTTTGATGTGTATATATTTTTAATTTATTTGTTTTAATTAGGATGTAAAATATCTATTAAAAAGTGATGGACAATTTTAAAAATAAATGGTAAATGCAATGTATTTTTCGCAGGGACCAGGAGATTGGATCTAGCCGTAAGAAGAATAGAATGCTTGGCTGATAAATAACTCACTTCTTGGTCTTCGACCCCCTCAGTCACTACGAACGCCCCCGATCAATGCAATGGGATGTGTCTATTTATCTATCTCTTGACTCGAAATGGGAGCAGATTTGAAAAAGGATCTTAGAAGAATTAAAAAAGTTTTTAGATCATGCCTTCTATCATAATAATGGAAAACCAATTACTTATTTTTGTAAAAAAATTGTGTTACACTATTTAGTAGTGGATTAGACGATGACTTATAATCACTTTGTGTATTGCTTGAAAAGGAGATGTTTATTCTCAAGTGTTAAGAAGTGATAGAAGTAGTTATATACGTAGTTTAAGATTTGGTCTAATATTTTTGTTATTGTGGATAATAAATTATCTTTTGATAAATTCACTTCAGATAGTTTAGCTAATAAAATTATTCAAAAATTAAAACAAGAAATTAAGGTACTAAACGAGAAATATGAAAAAAAATAAAGTTAATGAAAGAAAATTAAAATAAAATATTAGCTGAATTATCTTTTAAGATAAATTTTGTGTAAATTTATTTTAACATGTATACCTCAAGATGTCGATGAATATTCTTTTTATACAAGTAAATTTTTAATGGAACCAACACATTTCATATGTGAAAATATAGATTCACTTTCATTATATTCAACAAATTAAATGTGGGTTTGACTAAGTGCACATATAACAGGCAGGAACCTATATGCTGTATTAATTATTATTTAGTGTACATATAGGCATGCTATAATTTTCAACCGTAATCTAAATTAGATATCAACAATGCTAGGAACTAAAGGGGTATTAGTAAAAAATTAGTCAAATATTTTTGGATGAATCTAAAATCTCTACAAGTTAATATATATGGATATTTTTTTTTGCTAAGTATTAAAATATTTTTTTTTCATACTAAATAGATGTTCTTTTATATATTTTTCAAAATTTTTTATATTGTAAATGTGAATGTCTCTATTTCTTTAAAAATTTCATATTATTTTTAAATTTTATAAATATTTAATTATTTTTACTAAAATATAACTGAATATTTTTTTTATTAAGTATTAAGATGTTTTTTTATATTAAATAAATACTTTTTTAATAATTCATGGCATGCCCGCTTTGTCCAGTGTAGATTATGACATCTCCTTCGTCCATATCATCCTCGCAGCCATCGGAGACAATAACACTCATTACAATTGGCTCATTGTTGGGACAATGGGGCTCATGGAAGCTGCCAGGTAATCAATGCCAGCTTGGATCTGACAGTGCAATCCAAGGACACACAATTCCATCCGAAAGAGAAACACGTCGCCAACATATCTTCTCCTCCTCGCGGCGGCAGCTCTCTTCTCGGCAGCTCTTTTCTCCTTTTGGACGCGCTTCTCTTCCTCGATGGTGCAGAGAACGCGGATCGAGTCGTAGATCATTCTCGTTCGCCTCACGACCTCACGGAAATGAAGCTGCTCGTGAAGGCTGAGTTCGGAGACTCTCACTAACTCCTTCTTCTTGCTCACGCGCTTCGAAGGAGCCGGTCAACGACGAAGATGGCAGAACGGGAACCAAAGCGCGTGAATTCGCTTCGGACGTTGCTTCAGTCGGTGACAAAGTCGAAGGTGGACTTTGTGTTGAAGCAGTTGTCTTGGATGCGCTTGTTGAGGACATCGCGGAGAGCATGGAAGTAGCCGGCGCTTCCAATAGTATTGGTGAGAGAGAAAGGTCAGTGTGCGTAATTGTTGGAGGTGGGTAGGTTAATGTAAGAGAGAAGAGGAAGATTTTTATAGGTTTTAGTTAGGTTTACTTAATCAATTTTAAATTTTTTAAATTTAAAATTTAAAATTAATAAATTAATATAAATTAATGTAGTTTTGTTTAGTTTTTTGCTGGTAAACTGTTAGTTCATATACTTTTCCATTAGATATACCTCCAGTATGGTGCTGTATGCTTTCTACAGTCGAGCATGTTTGGAATAATATCATTAGTGAACATACCATTCAGTTAATTATCCTTAGTAAGCTTTCATAGAATTTCATCGTACATGTTTTAAATTTACATATAATCTTTTTGAAAATGCCACAAGATTTTTTTATTTGATATCATTGTATTTATTATTAAATTCCTGTAAACCAATACTAACTAGTCTTTAAAATAAGTTTGAATTTTCTATCTAGTAAAGTCTTTAGTCATTATTAACATATTGATAATAAAAAATTTGTTGCATATATGTGGCACTTTGATCAAAAGACTTCTCTATGAGGAAGTTTAAAAAAATGAAGACAACATGCTTTTTATCATAGTTCTTCTCTAAAATTTTGTGATAGGTTTTATTATCATTGTAAATATTAAGATTTAGAACTCAAATATTATATGCAATCACATCTAATTGTAACTTTGCAATTACAAAATATATTTTTTTGGAGGTTACTATTTCAATTTTTCTACATTTTAAAACTTACTTCTTAGATTAGATATGTAGACTTGTTATTGATATTTTGTTTAATAAAATATTTTATTTTATAGTAATTAATTTTAATATATTTTATATTCCGTACAAATAATAATAAATGTCATAAAAATAATTTGAGATTTAGAAAAAAGAGATAGGTTGTTAGCTATAACTAAATTAGTATAATATAATTAAAAAATAACTTAAGATTTTAGTGATACTAACAACAGTTAAAAATGAATAACATTATAATCTTATAATTATTTTTGGTGGATATATAAATTTTTGAGAAAATAATAACAAAAAATTATAATTTTTAGTGGCCATTAAAAATATCTTTATCGATAATTATATAATTGTTGCTAAAACTTCTTTTGCCATAAAACATAAGACGACTAATGTTTAATTGTCAGTAAATATATTAATGTCTATTTTTATTGTCACTAAAAATAAAATAAATAGCTGCTAAAAATAATTTTTTTAATAGTGACAACAGTACAAAAAAAGAGATTCATTAACTACGAAATATAGTTAAATTACTACTTTAATAATCTGAACCTAAAATGAGACCAAAAAAATCGAAATTTTGTTATAAACTGCTCAACGCTCTCTAGTTGATATAATTATATAAATAATGATCATGGATCAACTCATGTTCCAAATATAAATATGGTAGCCGTTAATATAAGAATAATCACATTGATTTTGCTCCTGTATATTGTCTATTTAAAAAGTATGAATGGCACATGATTGGAACTGCACATACAATATATAAAGTTTGGCAGCAACACTAAGCATGATTATGACTTTTTATACATTTAAGCATGGCAAATCTAATTTCATTTGTTGTTGATTTGTTACAATTCATCACTTAGTTACAATTTCAGTTTGTTAATTATTAATTAATTAATTATGATTGTTAAAATAGTAAAAAGATAATTTAATTATATATAGATTAATTATAATCATGCTTACATATCATTATAATTATTTTTTATATAATTATACAGGATAATTTTAAAGACGTTAATGAAGATTAAGATATTTGGATTTGGATTCTCTAAAGTTTAAATTTCACTTTAGAGAGTAAAGTGTTATCTCTCACCATTTATTTCATAGGTAGGACCAAGAATAAATATGAAAGAGAAATTGTTCAAGGGTAGAAGATCACACCTTACTCTTTAAAATGAAATTCAAACTTTAGAGAATTCAAATCTAAAATATTTATCATAATATTATATTGACAAAGATTAAGTGTTAAGAATTAAAAGATGGTTAATTAATGTTTTTATATATTTGGCTTGGAAATATTAAAGATGGTTATTGATAATGACTTTAATTAGAAGATACTTAAATTAAAAGTAATCTTATGCATATTTTAATATGTGTATATTTATTTTAGTGTGAGATTTATGAGTATTTAAAATTATATCATAATCCTAATATTGTTAGTTCATTATAAATATATTTTTTTAAGGATAACTTTATTATTTAAAAAATATATAGTATTATTATGTATTTAGTTTTATTTTATAATATTTGACTAATTTAATTAAAAATACAGAATTATATATATAATCATATTTCTAAGATATATGTTTAAATATTATTAAATATTAGATTTTAAAAAAGAAGATTATATTTATATATAATTAAAATAAAAAAAGTAAAAAACATAAGACTATATATATTTATATAAAATAGTTATAGGTATATAATATTGTTATGTTTTAAAGGTGATGCATTAGTAAAGATAAATATAACCTACTTTTTTTAATTATGGAAGTATAAGTGATAAAAAGTATATAGTGTTTGGTTCTTTAGCGTATCACTTTTAAAGCGTAGATTATTCTAATTTTTAATATAGAAAAATAATGTCTTTAAGAATCGACAATGTTTAAATAGACAATATCTATTAAAACGTCTCTAAAATTAAATGAGTGTAGATTTTAACAAAAACATTATTTTTTATCCTTTTTAGTTATACTTTTTAAAAGTAATTATACGAGTATTTTTTTTTTAGGGGAATAAACATACTTTTTTGCTATTCATATATTACATTATATTAGGTTAGATCAGATCGTTATTCAGTAACCATCCATCACGGTCCATTGACTCTATTGTATTATTCTTTTCAACAAACAAAAAGGGTTTCCAGAAAAGATGACTATGGGAAAATATTTTATTGAAATTTAATAATTTCTTGTTCAATTCGGAGAAGTTAATCTAAATAGACGGGCTTATGTTGTCACAAAAGAACAGGTAGACTTGTTGGGCATGAAGAATCAAGATCACAAAATACTTTTTATTTTCAAATACTTTTCTCTTTATAATATAGTATAGAACATTAATTAATTATTTTTACTACTAATTCTGTTTACAATTAAAAAGTAAGTGAAAAGATAAAATAATTACTTTTTTAATTGATGCGCATAGTTCTTTCACTTTAATTTATTGAAAATTAATAAATTTCTAATTATTTTATTTCTTTAATTTGTGTGTATACTGTATAATTGTATCTGAGCAATTATTTAGAAGCAATGTGATATATATTTGGAGTCTTCGATTGTGCGCGTGCCATAATTTTTTTAAATCCCATGTATTAGGCTATTAGCCGTGTTGATGTAATGATGCCGATTAAACAATTTAAACAGGTGTCCCAAACGGATAAGATTGCGTCTTGATTTACACTAATGAATTATGAATAGGAGGACAATTAATCAATTATACATGGTTTTGACCAACATCACAATCTAATTGTTTGAATTTCTTTTTTTAAACACAAAACTCAGCACAATAAAATGTAATAAAAAATAATAAAAATAAAAAAATTATTTATAATTTATATTTTTTTATCATCTCTAACATTATTATCAATAACTAAAGAAATCAGTATAATTCTATTTTTTGTAATTTTTAAATAAAGATTAAATAACATCAACAATTTCTGATGTCTTGTACTAAAAGTTCATTTGATTTTTTTACCAAATATTTTAAACAATAACAAAAAAATTTATCAATCACTTCTTCTTAGAATCCTTTTTATTGTTATTTTTATCCAACTTTTAAAATGTTTCTTTATTGAACTTGAGATAGTTTATGAAGAGCCACCATCACAAGTCCAAACACACTACACTTGCCACGCAAACTCACAAACAACAAACAAATAGTATACACTTTCTACATTCTTACCACATAACACACATAAATTGTCGGTAAATTTAATTACACCAAACATACTCAACCTATTTTTAGTATTAATTCTACCAATTAATACAAATTAAGTAAAAACTTTAACTCGAGGTGGAACCAGCCCCTTTCAAACAGTTTTGGTAAAGTTATAGTTTGATATATCCTCTGGTAACTTTTTGAAAATCTAACTTAATGATGACAGAAGCTTTTTTTTTTTCAACTTTAGCCGTTGAGCAGTCTCAGAGGCTATCAAAGCCCCATCATCTATTTTCCTACCTTTTACAAAAGTATTTTGTGTCTCTCCGATTAATCCAGAAATTATCCTTCTCAGCCTTCTAGATAATACTTTAGATATCACCTTATATACACAACCAACCATACTAATCGGCTGTAAGTCTTTAATCTCCTTTACTTCAATAAATTTTGGTGCCAAAGCTACCCAAGTAACGTTTGAATCCTTTAGTAGCTTTGCTGTCTCAAAAAAATTTATCACAGCTGCAGCAACCTCACTTCCAATCTCTTACCAACACTTCTTGATAAAATTCATATTGTAATCATTACTGTCTATGCCTTAATTGACTCGCAATTTCATACTGTCTATTTTACTTCTTCAACTGACGACAACACCTCTAGAGATATAGACTCTTCTTTATTGATCCGACTTATCAATTCATCACGGAAACCAATTCAACAAATCCAACAAATATAACAAATCCTCTTTTAAAAAGGAAAAAAAAATCCGACAAATGCAATAACAGTATACTGAGTGGTTGCAACTATGAACAAAAATAAAAATAACTTAACTTGCAAGTTGGATGGTTTAATAAACTTAGTTAAAGTATTGTTGCAACAAGTTAATCATAGTCTGAGTACATAACAAGTGCAAGTTATAATAAAAACTTCTCGATAATCTCCATCTGACGCAAATAGTGGAACAAGTTACGCGCGACGAAACATTCCTCCTTTATCGGGATCGAGTGATATGCCAAAAGATTTGAAAATAAATACTATACAAATTAGTAGTGCCTAATTCTTGTTGTGGTAATAAGACAAAAATATGAGACGTTGCTTGTTCTACATGTATAAAAATGTGAATGTGAATATCACTTTTCATTAGGTTCTTTCAAAATTCATTTAGTTATTTAAATCAAATGTTATGCTAACAAATGATATTTATATCATATTTTATAATTAATTTTTTTTTTTCATTTAACAACAGACAATGTGAATGTAAAAATTACTAAAATATTTATTTCTTTTACTAATAAAAAGATGTGATGTGAAGAATATTATTTTTGATAATTATATGAGATGGGACAAATCTAATATATATTCTAGTTATCTAATTGTAATATTTTAATGTCTTCTAACTTTTTTTATTATGGGTCTTTATTGTATATTACATGTAATGGATAATATAATATGTTTTGATTCATGTTGTCTGGACTAAAACATTATTTAGTATATAAACTTAGATGATTGAATTTATGTCTGTTTTAGAATTATTTTGTGATTAATTATCATAATTTCTGTATATGATTAAATTTTAAAAAAATAAACGTCACAATTTTGAATTATTTAACAACTGTGACTGTAGAGTACGAAAAAAAGTGACTATAAAATATTAAAATCATGATCATAGTTTATTCTATAAAATCTTAACGGAGTGTATGTTGCTTTTAAGATAAAAGTATGTGTATAATGATCATGAATAGAAAAGAAGATAGAGAAAAAGAAGAGAAATGCTAATAAATCAATAAAAACGAAATAAAAACATAGAAGAGAAGAAAAAGAGTAAAAGATGAAAAGAAAAAAAAAATTTACACATGTTTCTATTCCAAAGGCTTGAGTTATATTTTTTCTTATGTTAGAAGCCAATAAAAGTTAACATCGGTGGAAACTTGAAAGAAAAATAATGAGAAGCAACAAGATACAAGTCTTTGTGTCTAACCTTCAAATTTTGACATCTTAATTTCCTAGTTTCACATTACCATTATGTAATGGAACGCAGATAGAAAATTAATTAGCGTTTAAAATACACCATGTTCAACATTTTGTGTAAGCGTCGACTTTGATTATTTTATTCCACTAAAGAATCATGGTATATACCAAAGATGCCATACGAGACTCTATCACCTTGACGAAGATGAGATTGATTGCTGTTTATAAATGTGTGATATGTGATATATATAACCACTTCAACCGATTCCTTTTCATGCATAACAGAGACAATTCAATTCTTTGCTCCAAACGTAACTTCTTTATGTATTCATATTCATGAAGTGAAACAGGTTAGTCCCTCTTATGAACTCACACAAAACAGTTTAGTGACTTTAGTCATTTATTGATAAACTGACTTGGTACCAAAGGGGATGAGATGATAGTTTATTCCTCTAAAACTATTACAAAAATTATTTAATTGAATTGTTATTTGTATTCCATGTAGAATCAACAAATGACTATTTCCCATATAACATTTTCCTCCATTTTTTCCCTTTTCCTTCTATAAAGATAAGGCAAAGAATACAAGCAAATTTTAAAAATATACATCTTTCTTTTCAAAAATAATTTACATTTTTTGTTTTTAATTTGTTCCTCCACCAAATTTAATTTTATATCTAAAATTAGAAAATATATTAAAAAGTAGTTCAAATAAGTGAATAACACAAGTTTCTAGTAGGCTTTGAACATTAGTATAGATGTCACAATACTGAAAACAACTTGCTTAGAAAATTTGAACACAAGCGGACATAGTTGAATAAATAATTAAGTTGAAATCAGTATTCAAAAGCGACGTAGAAATACAGGAAAAATCAAATAATTGCAGTAGGGTCAGCAACGAATAAACTATTTTGAGCATAAAGATCTAAAAGACCAAATAATTAAATAAGAGTTGAAGTATTGTAGCCGGTTAATTGGATTTTTTAGTAATAGTGTGATACCAGTGCAAGTGGTTCAATTAAAGCCAAAAGACTGCAGCAGCAGGTGGTAGCTACTAGCTAGAGGTGTTGAGTTTAGAGAAAAGATGCTCCTACATAATTTTTTCCGGTATAGAAGATAATTTATTTTTATTTTTTATTGTTGATTTTAATATAAAAATAAAAGAGATATATATGCAAAGGATCTCGCTGTAGGGAGACAATGAACTATTTATACAATATGTACTGGGTTATTAAGTTACAAAATGAACATCCCATATTATTTAGAATAACCATCCAATTACTAAAAATAATAAACATCTTCCCAAAAGATTAAATTAATTTTGGGTTCACTAAAGATCAAACTCTTGACCTTTTGGATCTAACGCTCTAATAGCATGTCATGATACCACTCGTCTCAAAAGTTTTAGCTGATGGAAAAAAATAACACTAATAATTATATTTCTAATACTCCATAAACCTCCATTGTACACATTATATAAGTATTCCATTGGCTCCTCATACTTTTTCATATGCAAAACTATCGTTCATATATCTAACATATTTTAACTTATATAGGATGTGTTTGACTTGAAAGCTTTAAAGTTATAGAGAAGCACTAGGAGGCTAGTAATTTTTACGATTTATAGTCATCAAGTAATTACTAATGATATTTTTAATAGTGTAAAATTACTCATTTTTTTTTGCTGATTATATATTGAACAGGACTTTATATTTTTCCAAAGTTATATATGTTGTGTAACTTGATATTACTTTTGCAGAGGTGTTAAGAGAAGCAGTTGAGCAGTTGAATTTGGACGCAGATGGCTCGAGGTGGAGATCAACTGGGAGTGCTTATTGCACTTGACGCAGCAAAGACGCAATGGTATCACTTCACGGCCATCGTGATCGCTGGCATGGGATTCTTTACCGATGCTTACGATCTTTTCAGCATAGCCAACGTCACAAAGTTGCTCGGACGCATATACTACACACATGAAGGCGCGCCAAAGCCCGGGACTCTGCCTCCGAATGTCTCATGCGCAGTTAACGGCGTTGCGCTCTGCGGCACTCTAGCAGGCCAGCTCTTCTTCGGCTGGTTGGGTGACAAACTTGGTAGGAAGAAGGTTTATGGACTCACGCTTGCTCTCATGGTTGTGTCCTCTCTTGCTTCTGGTTTGTCCTTTGGCAAGAGCGCCAAGGGCGTCATATCCACGCTCTGTTTCTTCAGGTTCTGGCTTGGCTTTGGGATTGGTGGCGATTACCCTCTCTCCGCCACAATTATGTCGGAGTACGCCAACAAGAAGACCCGCGGCGCCTTCATAGCGGCGGTTTTCGCTATGCAGGGATTCGGGATTTTGGTTGGTGGAATTGTGTCACTCATTGTGTCCACGGCGTTTGACCACGCCTATAAGGCACCGCCGTACAACGTGGATCCAAAGGCGTCCCTTGTCCCTGAAGCTGATTACGTGTGGCGGATCATCTTGATGTTCGGCGCTGTGCCTGCCGCCCTAACATACTATTGGCGGATGAAGATGCCGGAGACGGCGAGGTACACGGCGCTGGTGGCCCGGAACGCGAAGCAGGCGGCGCAAGACATGTCAAAAGTGCTGCAAGTTGAGATTGAAGCGGAGCAGGAGAAGGTGGACGCGATGGCGGTGAAAGATAACAACAGCTTTGGATTGTTTACAAGGGAATTCGCCCGCCGCCACGGGCTGCACTTACTTGGAACAACTACCACTTGGTTTCTACTGGACATTGCGTATTACAGTTCAAACCTTTTCCAGAAGGACATCTATACTAGCATCGGGTGGCTTCCTCCGGCGGCTGAAATGAACGCCATCCACGAGGTTTACAGGGTTGCTAGAGCTCAGACACTCATTGCGCTCTGTGGCACTGTCCCAGGGTACTGGTTCACTGTGGCATTCATAGACTACTTGGGTCGATTCTTCATCCAACTAATGGGCTTCTTCTTCATGACTGTGTTCATGTTCGCGCTCGCCATTCCATACCATCACTGGACACAGAAGGAACACAGGATTGGTTTCTTGGTCATGTACTCTCTTACTTTCTTCTTCGCCAATTTCGGTCCCAACGCCACCACTTTTGTTGTCCCGGCCGAGATCTTTCCGGCCAGGTTGAGGTCCACTTGCCATGGGATATCCTCGGCCGCGGGAAAGGCCGGGGCCATTGTGGGTGCGTTCGGGTTCTTGTACGCTTCACAGAGCAAAGATCCTAGTAAAAGAGATGCAGGGTACCCTGCTGGTATTGGGATGAAGGATACTCTTATTCTGCTTGCTGTGTGCAACTGTGTTGGGATGTTCTTCACGTTGCTGGTGCCGGAATCCAAAGGGAAATCGTTGGAGGAGTTGAGCGGCGAGAATGAAGAAGACGAAGAAGCTGGTGTGATCACTACTTCTGAGCAGCAGCAAACCGCATCTTCTAGGACTGTTCCAGTATGACACAGATATTACTGATTGGATATTCCTGGAATCTCATCGCACAGGTTGTTAATTATGCTGAAACAAATCACATATATAAAATAAAATTATAAAATTTTATAAATAGAAAAAAAAAAGGTTTTGTTCCAACTTTTTTGCTGCTCTGTCTGGTAAGCACCTATACTACCGCTTACTTCATGTTAAATCTGTCTCCAATGGTTTTATTTACATTGTGTTTTAGTATTCCTAGTTAGTAGTGTAATTACTGTAAGAATCTTGTGTTGCCTATATTTTTAAGTTAACAACAAAAATTAGAGAACAACTATGCGATGGCCTATGTGTAAGATGTTAATTACATTCACTAATGAGTTTTGTTAAGATTTAAGTGGGATTAAAACAAATTGGAAGACAAAGTTTTATCTAATATGGGTGCAAATGCTAATATGTTTCGATTTTAAATTTTAATATAACGGTTATAAATAAAAAATTATTTTTTTTTAATTTTCAAACAATATTTAAGAATGAATTATAATATGAGATTACATTTATAAGATCAATAGATATAAAAATTTAAACAAATAAAATAAATACTAAATTTACAAATAAAGTTACGAGTTCAAAAAATTTATAATTTTTCATGTATTATATATCTCATTTTTATAGAAGACAAGCTTGTTATGCACATATCTCGTTCTCAAAAAGAAGGAGATAAGTAAAAATGCGTTGAAAACCTATCACAAATATAATTAAGATAAAATAAAAAAAATTTCTAAACGTATTTTATTTTAAAAAAAACCAAAATATGTTCATAAATATTTTATCCTCACTATAAATGAGATACGTTCATTGAGAATTATGTATATATTGAATGCCGGTGGATGCACAAAAAAACTAACTAAAAATCACAATGATAAAAAGGATACATTATATATGAAAATTCTAATTAAAAAATATTTTAATAGCTTTAACATAACAAACTCTACCCACAGCTAACCTTTTAAATTGTATATAAATATGGATGCAACAAAAAAAAAACACAATATAACACTTTTAATAAATAAAATAAAATATTATTTTGGTCTTCCAACATTTAGGACGAATCTTATTTTAATTTTTAATATTTTAAATATCCTATTTCAATTAAAAAAAAATTTAAACGTTTTATTTCAATTTCAAAAATATTTTAAGCAATTTCAATGTTGTTCTACTATTAAATTTGACACAAACAATTTACATATTAAAAAGTCAATAGTATTTGATTTTAATATGCAAGTAAAATCAATCTACGGACAATCACTAGTATAAAAGTTTTTTCTTTGATTTTGAAGGGTTGATGATTAATTATTAGGATTTAGAATTTTATACAAAATAAAAAGAAAAAGTCTAGGGGCTTTTATTTAAATCTAGTCAGCACTTAACCTGCGAAAAAAAAGTGAATGATTTCATATCATTGGATAAAATCTCACATCATAAAAAATACCAATACTAGCTAATTAATGACTACAAATCACAAAATTTACTAGCCTCCTAGCACTCCTCAAATAAAAATTAAGAAAAAAAGTGTTATAAAAAGGTTTTAGTTTTATTTTTCTAACACATGAAAGAATATATATGACTTAACTATAGTAAGGATATTAACTCCACACAACTCATTCCGTTAACTACAAGTGTTAAATTTAACAATAAAACCATATTAAATCAGTTTAAAATTTTTTAAAATAAAAATAATACATTTAAAATGTTAAAGAACAAATTAAAATTTGATCTTAATGTTAAAGACTAAAATAATATTTTATTCTTAAAAAAAAAGAAATTTGGTAGGACTTATATCAAATTCTGCTAAAAAAAAAGCAATAAAAAATCCAACGTTGCAACTTTTAACAGCTATTTAATTGAATCAACATGATTAATACCAAAATTAAATAATTTAGATATAGAAAACATTAGTAAATAACATATACACTCTAATAATTGCAAAAAAAAAAATTAAATTAATAAACCTTAAACAATAACCTACAAAACTGGAAGTCAGAAATAAAACTTTTAATAAAAAAATTAATTTGATACAAACAATTCATTTTATAAAAAACAGCAAAAGAATATACCTCAATAATGTAATATAAAAAATATATATAATAGGTTTTCTATTCCATTATTCCATCTAATTGAAGCTCTCTTTCATGATTTTATAATTATTAACTTGTATAACAAAGTTTTGATCACCTTATCAAAGTTTTAATCATATTAACAGTAACCTACATATTAAGTGTCCATTAGGTAAATAAAAAATTACCATTAGATGATTCTGATCCACTGAATTGTTGATTTTTTGAAGTAACCGTTTTTTTTTTTTATTTGCGGTACCATCACCTAGTCTCCGTTTATTTCTTCAAGATCATCCCCTTCATCATTGTCTTGAATTTTTTGCATTGCCACTTGTCTCCCTTTCATTTGATCATGTGGATTGTTAGTCTTCCCAAAATTTTGCTGAGATACTAGCTTATAAATTTCTTATCCCTCATTGACTTGACTCTTCCATCCCATTTTTTTGCTCATTTTTTTTTCTGTGGATCATATCTGATGACGCTTGGATTTACTAGGGACATAGCTATCTCTTCAGTACAAATTCTTTTATCATGATTAATTTTTTCACATTTATAATAATAATTATACAATTTTTCATACTTAAATTTAGTTCATGAGTGACTTTCATTGTTCTTTTTGGACTAAAATTCAATCTTTAATGGTAATTAGATATTTAATTTCACTCTAATCCTCAAAAAAAATCTAAGCATAATTTTTTTCAATGGATGAAATTTCAGTATTTGTCATTTTTTTTTATTATGGTTTTTATTTTTGTAACAACTCAACTTTTAGCATGTAGTGACTAATATTAATTGTCAAATATTAGTAATCTGTCAACTTATAAACTCTAAACTTTTATTAGTAAAATGAACATTCAAAATATCTATTGTTTACATTGTTTAATATTTTCATTGTTCACCTATACTTTTTTAAAAATTAAATATGTCCCATAATGTCGCAAGGGCTTCATACATATATCAAGAGAGTAAAAGAACATCAGTCATACAACATCAGACGTATTATCCCAAATTTAGACTCCTTTAATATGTTACACTACATATATAGTACAGACTTTACATATGACACCTGAGTTCTAGCCAATTCAAAAAACTTATAGTCTGGCACCCAAGTTAGTAAAGTCTTATCCGTTAAAAAAATACTAATAAGGAGAGGAAAATAACACTAGATTCTGTAGCTTTATATAGCGTTGGCCGTTGGGCGGCTTTAAAAGGTAAACATAGTTCAAGTTTGGGTTGTAGCAAAAGGGGTAGCACTGATGATTGGATTTTTGACGGTTTAGAATTTTACAAATGAATTCTCGTTACAAGTATAGTTTCTAAACCAATCATTAATCCTTTCATACAAAAAGTTGTTTGTCACTAAAATAAACCCCAAAAATTTATAAACCGAAGTATTCAAACCTCGGGTCGTTCTCCCTAGGAATTACAATAAAGTGTCTTGTTATTGGTTAGAAATGTGTTTTGGGGTTTTGGATAAGAAGCATGAAAGTAAATGGCAATGAAAATAAACTAACAACTATAAAAGGCTCTTGGCAAGGTATGAAAATTAGAAGTCCTATCCTAGTTATCCTTCTCAATTGTGATGAGAATTGTTCATTGCTACCACTTAGTTAACCTTTACTAAATAAAGGAAAGTCAAGTGGATGAATTGACTTGAGCCACAAGTCCTAGCCAACTCCCAAGGAAAGACTAGCTTTAGTGCACTCCAAACCAATTAGCAATCTCTCCAATTACCAATCAACAAAGGAATTAGATAACTCAAGTGTCACTAATTACTCTACCTAAGCCAAGAGGAACAAAATCTAACTAATAGCTATAAGAGACATTTCATCAAACACATAGAGTGCAATACAAGTAAACACATGAATTTGCAAGAATTAAAGAGAGATCTAACTACAAAGGCAAGAGGTCCACAATAGAAAACCAAATCAATCATGAAACAACAAAGAACTTACCAATTGCATTGAAGGAGAAATGTAGATCTACAAAAGAAAATTCACAAACTACAAACAAAGGAATTACATTAGAAGAAGAATTCTACAACTACAATAGAGGAGAGGAACGAAAATTGGAAGAGAGAAGAAGAAGAAATAGATCTAGATCTATGAACTAACCTAATCCTAATTCTAGAGAGAAGAGAGAGCTTCTCTCTCTAGAAACTAACTAAATGCTAAACTAAAACTAATTGGTAACTAACTTTCTCATCCCTCTTCAATCCTTGGCTTAAATAGCATCAGAAATGAGTTGGATTGGGCCCACAAGGCTTTAGAATTCGCTGGCCATGTTTTGCTTTAAGTGAACCAGGTGGCAGCAACGGCGCGTCCGCGTACTATGCGCGTACGCGTCACCATGCGTGGTTCAACCATAGAAAATCTTATATCATTTCGAAGCCCCGGATGTTAGCTTTCCAACCCAACTAGAACCGCATCATTTTGACCTCTGTAGCTCAAGTTATGGTTGATTAAGTACGAAGAGGTCGGCTTGACAGCTTTTGCGTTTCCTTTATTTCTTCATGAGTTCTCCATTTTTACATGCTTTTCCTTCATTCCCTTGGTCCAATCCTTGCCTCCTAAATCTGAAATCACTTAGCAAACATATTAAGACATCTAATGAAATCAAGGAGAATTAGATTTAGCTATTTTAAGTCCCAAAAAGTATGTTTTCACTCTTAAGCACAATTAAAGGAGAAGTTATAAAACCATGCTATTTCAATGGATAAATGTGGGTAAAAGGTTATAAAATCCCCTAAATCAAGCACAAGATAAACCCTATAAATGGGGTTTATAAAGCACCACCTCTTCAACGCCTGTAAGAATAGTGAAGGAAAAGGGTAAAATTCTACAGTTTCCAGTAGAGTACTAACGAGAGAAATGATTCGCTTATCAGTCCTTGGATAAGACTCTAGCACGGGGATAATCGTACACGTTATTATTTCAACCATAGGTTATACAATCTTAGCTTTCTTTCATCTCGTGACTGTTTTAGTCTTAATTTCCTTTCACATTATTCCTTACATTTTCTTATAATTCCTTATAGTTTTTTTCCATTAACATTTAGTATTTTTGTCAATTCATAACAGTAAGTCAGTAACAGTGGACAATCATAGACAAGTCACAAATTATAAGTCACAAAACACAATAATAGAGAATCAAGCACAACACAAGATTATAGAGAATATTTCGCAGACAATCATGATGTATGTCTGTCCTACGCATACTATAAATTTATGTGTCGATTCACTACCAGCAACCCGACATTACTTGGAAACAAGTCTCAGATACAACTTTTCGATTGCATCAGTATGTGTACATGTATCGAATGATTAAGAATACTATTAGTCCATGATAACTGATAATTATCGCAAAATTTGACGCTATAATATATACACATAGTCAAACACTCCGTGGGTAGGATAAAACCAGAAATCCGCATTCATATAGTCTATGCATTGGACAAATGACACATAATTCTCGACTTTGCCAAGCAAACATTTAACTATTCATTAGGTCTGAGACATTTCTTCATTATCATTCTACTATAAAGCTTTTAAGAATGTTCATTAATAAGCATTCTGCCTCAAATTCTATCACATTCTGTCT
Organism: Arachis hypogaea; assembly: GCF_003086295.3. Classification (NCBI taxonomy): domain Eukaryota; kingdom Viridiplantae; phylum Streptophyta; class Magnoliopsida; order Fabales; family Fabaceae; genus Arachis; species Arachis hypogaea. The sequence goes on along the minus strand of NC_092054.1, from coordinate 858,759 downwards.
TATTTAGTTTTAGCAGTCTTTCTCATTTTGTTTCCAATCTATCTTATTTGATCTTATTCTATTTCCATCCGCCTCATTCTATTTCACTTTGTTTCAGTTTATTATTTTATTTCAATCTATTTCATTTTATTTTATTCTGTCTCTTTTTTTAGAGCCATTTTTTGCACTTATTCTTTTAGGATATTTTTCTTTTGTGTTCTTCTTTTTAGGTTGTTATTTTGTCCTCAATCTTTTAATAAATGACCTTTATATTCCTTTGTCAAAAATTATTATTATATCTTTAATCTTTTATCAAAAAGACATTCATATCCTTTAAGTCTCTCTCTCACACACACATGAACGATATGCCTGTTTGAACTTTATCCTTGGAAGATGTCTCGTGAATTATAACTCGTAACTCATTAGTAGTGAAGTGAAGAAGAAGGAATAATTATGGTTGTCGTCTGGTTGCTATGCTGCTTGTATTGCGCTCAACTGCTCTCCATCATATTCTGCCCAAACTGCTTAGATCGAAGGTCAGTACTCATTGTTAGTGTTTGTTCTTCATTTTTTTATGTTCTATTTAAAAGTGAAAAAAATTTAGAATTCTTCATTTTTTTATTTTTCATTCTTATTTCTTTATTATTCGGTTTAAGATTCTACAACTACTAGTGCTTTTTTTTATGTGTTGTAATCTAGTTAAAATTGTGACCAATTCGTCGCGGATCTGAGTTTCATTTAACGGTTTGTCGCTGGCTAATAGGTTGCTGCATGTACAAGGCGAGATTCAAACCCCCGATACTTGTTTAAGCATACGAGTAAGCTTACCACTCAACCAACCCAAGTTGGTTTTTTATTTATTATTTTTTTTTTGGTTGCCCACGGTATCCCTCAGCTCGACAGGTCAAGGACTAATCCGTTCCAGATCGGAGCTTCATTTAAGGGTATGCCGTTTTATTATTTTAATACAAACTAATTTTACCAGTTGAATCAATAATTTTACTAATAATTACAACAATTTATTGACCGGTTTCAAAACCTGCCCTATAACACCTCTATTTCCAAAAAAATTTATTCCTAGGCTAACTAGAGGCCCAAATAGCAGGCCCTTGCTTCAGCCTCCTCCACTGATGTAGTTGGGTTTGGAGCACTCCAAGTGGCTTGCTCGAACCAAGAGACCCGCATCGTCCCTAATCACAACTCCAACGCGTCTGTAATCTCCATTGCTTCAAGAGGCGTCAACACTCACCATTTACCTTGTAGACGTGCGGTGGTGGTGCGACCCAGGCAGCGGTGCTCGTGCTTCCCGACGGTGGTCGACGGACGCTGGAGGCGGCCTCTCGTGAGCGAAATTGATACCATGTAAATATTTATCGCCGACACAAGGCTAACTCCAAAGCCGTTGAATGGTCACTGTATCTGTATCACAGCAAACATTTCTATCATTCCACTGTTCTCTAAATTGACTGCTTGCGCTGCAATTGCGCAACTCACCAGCATGTTGGGGACAGCAATAAGGTTGTTTGCCAAGAAACCGAAGCCGAAGATGGGACCAATAGAACTGAAGACTCCACCGGAGCAGAGACTCACCATCACTAGAGTGCTATTTGATATTGTGAAGGAGCATGGTCCCCTCACCGTTCAAGACACCTGGGAACATGTCAAGGTATACATATAGTGCTTTTATTCACTCTTAGTGCTATGAATATTTTTGATACTCTTTCTTCCGTCATCTTTGCGAGTATTACTTTCGAGTAATGTGCTGTTGCTTGCTAAGTGAATAAAGGAAGGAATAGATTTTTCTGGTTTGCACTTTATTCAAGAAAATCAAACATAACTCATTCTGTGAATAACATTGAACTCAACATTATTGAGTAAGGATTAAATTTTGATTTTGTTTACTCCAATAAATCTTATTATTCAGAAAATTACAAACATACCACAGCTACTTCTACTAGGGGATGATTATTCCCGCAATGATCAAAGTTGCTCAAGTATATACTGAAATTCACAATTAAACTTTACCTGTTTAATCAGTAGATTGAGCCCATTGAGTAACTGTCTAAACTGTTTCAGGAGGTTGGATTGAAAGATTTGAAAGGCAAGCAACATATGAAGATAGTGTTGAGATGGATGAGAGAGAGACAAAAGCTTCGCCTCATTTGCAATCATGTAGGACAACATAAACAGTTTCTCTATACTACTTGGTTTACCAAACCCAGTACTTTGAATTCACCTGCAGGAAGCATTCCAGTAAAACAAAAGAAACCTTATTGAAAGTTTATGACTTCTAAAGCATAGCGGATGCCTTATAGTAGTCCCTGAGACTCACGGCTTTCACTATTTTAGTTCCTCAAATTCAAAATTTACTATACTAGTCCCCGAGATCTAATTCCAGGCACCACATTGGTCCCTGACCCTTTTTGGCGTTGAGTCGACGAATGGAATACCCTGCTAGCTCTGACTTTCCACGCTAAACACAAGGATAGATGATGTTGTTTCGTTTTGGCGCTTAAACAAGGCAAAAGCAATGTTGTTTTGGAGGATAGGGAGAGATAAAACGGTTTGCACATCATATAAACTCTCCTTCGTCTTCTCGTTTTGCCTTGTTTAAGCACCAAAACAAAACGACGTCGTTTAAGCCTATATCTAGGGTGGTAAGTCAAGATTAGTTCAGCACTTTGTTCGTTGACTCAGTGCTAGAAAAGGTCCAATGACTAATATGGTGCCCAGAGCTGAATCTCGAGAACTGTTATAATGAATTTTGGATTTGAAGGGCTAAAGTTGTGAAAGTAATGAATTTAAGGGACTACTTTGGAGATTTAGTCCGTAGCCGCGTAGCGGATAGACTAGCTAGTAGCTACCCATAAAGTGGGAACAGCATTGCATTGTACTTTAAATTGATTCCTAAACTAAAGAATCTACCCGCCTAATAAGTTTTTGTTATCATTTCTTGATTTGTTTCAGTGTTTTCGGTTTATGGTATTATAAAGGAAAAAGTGAGATTAGTGATTTTTTATTTTTAATTTATTATTATTGTTATTATTATTATTTTTGTAAAACCCAATTTGTGGATATGTTGTACCGTCTTATTTTCATTGTGCCTTTCTATGAATTTGTTGCATCTTTCACTATTTCTTTTAATAAAAACTTTCAGTTGTGGCCAACTAGGGACTATTAGGCATTTGCATTTGTTATCTTTAGTACCACAAGCATAAAGCTAACATTTGCTTGTTCATTCTCTCCAACACGTGTCTTGGATTAAATGAAATAAGACTGTGAACTAATAAAACCATTCATGAACCAGGATAGTGCTTTTCTATTTCTATTGGTACTCTCTAACAATATTTATGCTGAGACCAGAATAGGGTGTGGCATTTCCAAACACCAACAAAGGATCCATCATTGACGTGTATAGCTGGAACTAAAAGAGGAGGGAAGCATGGTGGAAGATTGGAGGAAGAGGATGTGGACACAAATTTCTGATGGGGTCCCCGTCCCTCACTCCCTCTCCTGTGTGGAACCTTTCATGGTGGTTGGTCTTGAAGGAGATGTGATAGTGACAACAGGCACTTGGGCAGGTCAATAGGATGGGGTAATTTAGGAATTTTAACGCACATAAAAAAAGAAGGAATATAATTGTCTAACTAAATAGGCTAAATATTGGGTCTTCCTTCTTTCCATGGTGTATTGCATATTTTATTTCATTTATCTCACCATTGAAACCTTTACCATGGTTGATTTAAGACCTTTTCTGCAGCATATCTTAGGCGGTGACTAGAGTAAGAATGTGAACCAGGGTGATTGTAGGTGGAGCGAGGCAGTGGCGAGTGCTTTGGATTGGTTCGTTAGGGGCTTTGTTTGGAGTGCTTTAGAAGGGTATATTAGTGAGTTTCGATCTTTGAAGACAAAATATCCTCCAAAATTAAAGCTCTCATACACATCTTAAGGTTTCACAAAGTTGGTTTGGTGTTCTGGTAAGTTGGTAGATGAAGATTTGAAGGAGTGTGCGGTTGGGTTATCGTTGCCTTCGAGATCAGGCATCCCTTGGTCTGACTTAATCAGCAAAGAATTAGCAGTGTAAGACATTAGTGATAATTCACTTCCCCTTTAAATTTGACCTGCTATACCTTACAATTTTGATGATAAAATGCTGTGATGCTTGTTCCAAGTGTGTGAATGCATGGTGCTAGCATGAATTTAAGCTTGCATGGATATTATCAAATTGATTAGGTAAGAATTGGACTAATAGATAGTTGTTGTAGCTGTGGTCTATATTAAATCTTGTAGAGTTTGGTGATGATGTGATTGCTAACGGAGAAAGTTAGAGGTGAGTGTAGGTGAAATTATTAATATTTGTGGTAGTTTAAGCCCTTAAAAAGCATATGACAATTTAGCATATATACCTAGATACTTCAATAGGATCTTCTAATTTCTTTGGAGCAGGTTCTGTAATAAGATAGGGGGTTTGAAGGAGAAACTCCTAAATATGGCATGGAAAGAAGTTTTATTCAAAGTTGTATTACAGGCCATTCCATCTTATGTCATGAATGCTGGATGCATTCTTAAAGGGTTCTGTCAGAGATTGAGCAATAGGGAAGAGTTGGTGGGCCTCGATTGGAAAAAAGAGAGGGATTCATTGAAAGAGTTGGTTTAAATTGTGCATTAGCAAAAGGGAAGGAGGCTTAGGCTTTAAGAATTTGCACGATCAAAACCTAGCCTTTCTTGCCAAACAAGCTTGGAGGATTTTTTGAGAACCCTAATGCTATATGGGTCCAAGTTCTCAAGGCTATTTATTTTCCTTGTCAGTTCAAAGAGGTGAGGGTGGGAGATCTTCATCTTGGGTTTGGAAAAGTATTCTAGAGGAGAGGAACCTTTGGCTGTGGAATGGAAGATGGGCTATAGGCAAGGAGGATAAAGTGAGGATATGGAAGACAAATGAGTGCTAGGGATGGGGACAATACAAGGACAGAGGAATGAAAACATGAATATGGTGAAAGATCTGATTGATGAAGGTGTTGGATGGAACTTAGCTAAATTAAGAGAGAGGTTTCAAGATGACATTGTGGAAAAGATTAGAAGAACTCCAGTCAGCATAATTAATAACCAGGATAGATTCATATGGCCATACAGATCAGATGAAAAATATACAATTAGAATTGGGTACCACTTAATTAGGAAAGGAAATACAAGTAATACTCAGAATGTCTCATGGACTGGTGAGAACATAAAGTGAGTTATGAAAAGAAATATGGGATTTAATGATCCCGCATAAGATTAGGATGTTCCTTTGGAAGGCTTCACATAATATTATTCTGGTATTCACTAACCTATATAAAAGAAGGATTATTAATAACCTTGTTTGCCCATTATGTATGTAGGAGCAGGAGACAACCGAACGTGCGTTGCTCTTTATGTCCCTGGATTAGAGCAGTATGGTTTGGTGCACAAATTCAGTGCAGCCCAAGGCCATAGATAGTTACAACATCTGGGAAATGGATGCTGGACCTCATAGAAAACATGAAGACAAGCTCTTTGGATCAGAATACAGAATGTATACAAACAAAGCTAGATCTTTGATTTGGGAGATATGAAAAGGCATTAAGGCAGGAACCAGGCAGTGCACCATAACACAGAATTAAACTCAAGTTTAATCATACTCAGAGCAAGAATATTGGAAGTGGATTTCTCAGACCCAGTGAACACTGCAGATTTAAACAACAACATCAATAGGAATAAGCAAAGGAAATGTAGATGCATCATTTAATAAAAAATCTGTAAAAGGAGCAGTTGTTGTAGTGTTTAGGGACCATAATGGATGTATTGTAACTGGTTCAGCTTCAAAAATTATAGCATGTTCAGCCCTGACAGCAGAAGTAATAGCTATTAGGGAAGCACTTACTGTGGCAAAAAATTTAGATATAGAGAATGTAATAATTGAAACAAATAGTCTGAATCTCACCCAAGCAATCAAGTCAAAAGAAGACATTGGCGAGGTTCAACCATTCCTGGAAGACATATGGGTTTGGGTCGGGTGGGTTGGGTATAAGGATCAAGTAGGGTTCTTTGGGCTTAACCCAAGACCAAATAAATAAATAAATAAATAAATACCTGCTTTTTGAAAGAAGCCACAGCAGACGGATATTGTTGGACCGTGTGGTATACTGTGGTTGATGAATTTTGTACCGCGTTTCATCTGAACCTTCAGAGAAAAGTGGCCTAAAGTTCCTCCTTTTGAGTTTGAAGGTCTGGAAGAAAAAAATATATATATACATTTTTATATTATTGGTTTCAAGTTTTGTTTTTATACCCAAGCTTTTTCTTGTTGGTTTCATGGTTGTGACATGTCATTTCAATAACTACCATTTTAAACATTTCAGTACTAATTTCATCGCCATTAAATTTATATGCGTTGTCTATGCTTTTATTAAAAGAGTAGTTAAACTTAAAATTGATCCGCTTATTAAAACTAGTTATACCTCTTTTATCTCATATTTATGTTTTTTTATTTTCCAAAAGAGAAAACAGTTAATAATTAGTCAATATAAATAATGAATATATAGTTTTTGAATATTAAACATATAACTTTACGAGTTTTGGATATGTGATTTGCTTCTTACAAATAATTTTCACTTTCTCCCTAACAAATTTGTATAATACTTAGACTCAGTTTTTTTTTTTCCTTCTTTGTTAGTGGACCATGTTAAACGTTTAGTTAACACGCAATTATAGTTACAGAAAATGATATGTGTATTGTATGTAGATTTCATTTAACTGTCTTATAAGGAAACGGAAACATGTGCAAGGAGACTCGTTCAAATCTAAGTATATTGCACGGAAGCTATTCCTTTGGGACCGTATGATGACTTGACACTATAAATTAGATTCTCAAGGTTTTCATGCTCTGCCACAACCCAGTTTCAGAGTACAACAAAACATTGCATTTCATCCCCATTGTCTTTTGTGTTTTTCTCACATACAACTTGAGACATCATGATGAGGTACGGAGCTTGCAATAAGCTTTATCGTACTTGTCTTTTGGCAACTAAATTGTCCCACACATCTTCTCAAGTCTCTCCACATACAGTTACAACTTTGCTAAGCTCTGTCAACCCTGAATTCCAGGGTCATAATGTTTCGAGTAAGTAATAAGCATGCTGTCGTTACTAGTGTTTACAATTACAAGCCAAATGGCTAATTTTTCGGATTAAGTTCAATCCATCAATTTTAACTAAAGTATTAAACACCAACATCTCCGCCATTAATTTTAAATATCAACATCTCTACACCTTTACCTTACAATGATTCAAAATATAATCGTTTATATGTTTCTTTTTATCAGAGTTTCTATAACTTAAATGTCCATAGTTCGATCTTTAATGACTCGGAAAAAAAAAAACAAAGAATTTTGCATGAATTAAATAAAAAGAAAAATAAAATCTACTAAACATATTCACTCAAATCCAAAAAAACTCTTATGTAAGGGGATGCATTATCTTTTTCAATCAGCTTAAATCTACTAAAAATTTAGCATGAATATTGATGGTTGAGATGTTTACATATTTAAAAACTTTGGATACCAAAATCATTACTGTCTAGTTCATAATTTCATATCAATATGGTTAACTTGATTTTGAGCGTTACTACAACTGCATTATATTGCTAATTTATCTCATGCCCTTTATTTGATTTTAGACAGTAAGAACAGTTTTCTTTCTCGAAGAGTATACATGTCATCCGTTTCCTTGGGTTCTTTGGCGGCAAAGGAGCAAGAAGGGCATCAAAAAGGCATCGAATTTCAATTGCTAAGAGCAGTTGAGGATCAACATGGGGGAGTTGTTGTAAACATTGATGAAACTATGGATACTTTGGTTTTTGCATCTATGTTGGATGTTTCCTTAGCGCGTTGGAAGGAACAGGTAGGTATCATTTTAAAAGTATTGAATTTTTTTTTTTTTAGTTTTATATATGTTTAGACAATTAGACCATTAATAATACACTGTTATTTTGGTTCGAATATATATACTTTTTCATTTATAATTCAGCAGGTATACATATATATAGGCAGGAAATATAAAAGGTTTTTAAAAGTCTGATCTCTAAAGGCAGTTATTAGTTATTATTTTTCATAAGAAAAAGAAGGTTTTAGTTGGTAACTGATTTAGTATAATGCGCTAGCTCGTTAATTCACTATTTTATTTATTAAATAAGTGCAATAATAATTAATATGATATTAATTAAGATGATAAATTTTTTATATTTTTTAATAATTAAGTATTTTATACTATAATTTAGAGGGTTTAATTCAAATATTAAAGATAACAAATTAAAAAAAAGTATCTTTATGAATTTTATATATATATATATATATAAGAGAATATTTTTTTTAAGAAAATTGTATATAAAATTTCTCTTAATTCACAAATTACTAATTTCTTGACTATTTTCGGTAGGTTATTTTTCATGAAAATATAAAAAAAAAAACTAAAATTGAATTCAAAAGAAAAAAAATTCACAACTTTATTTGGTTAGCTGACAAAGTGACAATTATGTTGCAAAAGCTAGAGTAATTAAAGACGTAACCTGAAATCTTTGTCGATGCCTAACAGAATTTCTCACTCATATACATTCATTTAGTCCACGTACCCATAACCATACTTCTCATTTATATAGTATACGTAGCAACTTATTTAATAATTATAGCTCCATATATATTTCATTATGTTAACCATCTGGGTCATGGGACAACTCTTCCGTGGAATTGTCGTCACAATATATATATATATATATATATATATATATATATATATATATATATGGCTAAATTGGGTTTTTTTTTTTTTTTGGTTTTCTGGTCTGGTGCGATCCTCGCAAAATGCGTTATGTTAGTTCAAAAAATCCACGGAATTAGATGTCTTGCTATTTAATTGTGGCGGTTTTTAAGAATGTTCTTGAAAAAATATTATGACAGTTTTTTTACTTTTGTAATTTGCGACAATTTTTTCACGGATATCTAATCACGTACATCATAAAAAATAACTATTATTTTTATTATTCGCATGAATGGTCATCCAAAAAGATGGATATAATTGCATGACGGTGTAAAACATTTTGTATCAAAATTAAACTCATATATTGTATGTATTATTTTCTATCTATCCTTTTATGCATTTTTCATTTTATTATTGAGATTAATTAATAAAAAGTAATAAATAAGATAAAAAAAATTATTTTATACTATAAAAGAATAACCATATTAAGTATACACAAAAAAGTATCTATTAGTTATTAATATAAAATATATATTAAAATATAAAATAAATATCGAAAATAAGTTATACCATATATGTATTTATACACAAATATATAATCGTTTATTTCATAGCTAATTTTTGTGTTCACGTAGTATTTTTGTAAAAAAAAAAAAAGTAGAAAAAAGGTGTGTAAAAAAATAATATACACATTATTTTCTATATATTATCCTATATTTTATTATTCATATCTAATTTCTAATTAATAGCAAGACCCATTTGGGCTCATTAGCACTCGAGTATTGGTAATAAGAAAATGTGGTTATCGTTTCAGGGAAAAAAGGGAGTGTGGATCAAGTTACCTATAGAAAATTCAAATCTTGTAGCCGCTGCGGTTAAGGTATATATATATTTTTTATATATTTTCTTTTCTAGTTTACTATTAACAAGAATCTTAAGAAGCATGTTATTTGTGATAAAAACTAATTTTGGGGTTTTACTCGCTCAGGCAGGGTTTAGATATCACCATGCTGAACCTGATTACGTGATGCTTGTGAATTGGATTTCTAATGCTCCAAATACAATCCCTCCAAATGCTTCCCATCGTGTTGGTATTGGTGCCTTTGTCATGAATAGCAACGGAGAGGTAATTCATTCATTCCTTCCTTTAATTTGTAGTTTCTACTTTAATTTCCCATTATTGGCCATTGCTAAAGTCAAATAGACACGACATGCATTGTATCTTAGCTTCTTCCAGGAAATTGAATGGAAGAAAGCATATATATGTTTGACTGTTTATGTAACCGTGAAAACTTGCAAAAATCTTATACGTGTGGTGTATGACTTCCGCATATGAACTCTTTCCATGCAAATTAAATAAAGGAAAATGTTTCTTAACCAAAGAAAATTAGTTAAACATAGCCATAATTTATTTTATTTAGTATTCATTAATTATTGCGACAATTAATGAATACTAAATAAGGTAAATTTTGACTATTTTTTTTGTTTTCCTAGTATTATCGTTTTTAAGTGAATCCTTTTAAACTTTTTTTTCTCCCCAAAATATTAGATGTCAACACTTTTTATTAAGATTAGCTAATATTTTTAGTTAATGTTTTATTTTTACAATACTAAAAATTAGTGTTTAAAGTTTAAGATTTAAAATTTAATCTTTAGTATTTAGAATTAGTAAAATATTGACTACTCAAAATAATAGTTAATTAGTCATGTAGTATTTTTTATTATTATTTGAAATACTTTACACTTTTTATTTTTAATTTTTTCAAACTAAAAAAATACTGTCAAATAATAAAAAATGTGAGTTTAATTTTAGCTATATGTTCTTAATGTTACCAAAGCTTCGTAATCACCGTAAGCATAGCAACCATAAAAGGAAAGATAGAGTCACCATCCTGTTTGAAATTTTATTTTATAAAATTTTTCCATATGAGAACAAGTCAATTTGTCAAGAAAGTCATAATAACTAGTAATAAAGGAAAAACCCTTTCCGTTGATATTTTATTATTTTTTATGATGTATTTAAATAGATTTGATCCAAGATATAGGGAAAAAAAATAGTATGAGGATAATTAAACTGAGAATGTTTAATTTATGTGCGAAGTTGTATACATTAAGGTGATTGAAATTGTTTGTTTTTATTTCCAGTTGCTTGTGGTTCAAGAGAGTAATGGCAGATTCAGTGGCAAAGGAATATGGAAGTTGCCAACTGGAGCGGTGAATGAAGTAATAAGAATGTTAAAATTAACTAATTATTAAACTATATTTTAAATTATTTTGTTTTATTTGATAAATTATTCCATTTGCAGGGTGAGGATATTTGTACCGCTGCAATTAGAGAAGTCAAAGAAGAGACAGGGGTAAGTGAAAAAAAAAAAAAAAGAAGCATAAAGGTTAAGCTTTCAACATTTGCCAAACATTTTTCAAAATCTTAACCCCATTGTTTTTGTTCCAATTTCAGATAGATACAGAGTTTGTTGAAGTTTTGGCATTCAGGTAAGCATATATAATTAGAATCAGTCATTACTCTTATTTTATTTTTGTGGAAATAATGATTAGCTTATCAAATTCTGTCTTTGATTTTTTTTTCCTCCCTGATGGTTTTAGGCAAAGCCATCAAACTTTCTTTCAGAAATCAGATTTGTTCTTTGCTTGCTTGTTGCAACCTTACTCCTTTAAGATTCAGAGGCAAGCGTCGGAAATTGCTGCAGCTCAGGTACATACATATCATCAAAGGACCAATTAGCAAAAATTTTCACGGGCATGATTTACTTGAGTCTAGTGCAATTCCAAATAATTTAGCTTCAATAATTAACAAAACAATACATAATGGAATTTATTAAAGAGAAAGTATATAAATCAATTTTTAGTCAGTCAATGTTAGCCGATTTTATGTTTAGATTTATAATTTAGGATTTAGTAATTTAAGATTGATGATTATGATTTAGAGTCTAGAATTTAAGATAAATAAAATAATTTTAAAAAATTTAAATGATGTAGACAAAATGATTACCTAGCATTACTCTTTGTTAAATTCATTTGCATTGTTTTTTCAGTGGATGCCAATAGAGGATTATGTAGCCCAACCTTTTGTTCGAGAAAATGAACTCTTTGACCTTCTCACAAAAATATGGTTGTCCAAGGTGGATGAAAAATACACTGGATTTTCTACCATACTTGCTAAGACATCTAAGAGCAAGAAATCCTATCTCTATTTCAACAAGAAGGATGCCAGTTGCTTGCTATCTCCCAATTCCATAAAAGATCAATCTTGACAAATTCTTGTAGTTATGTGACATAAGATTTGAAAGCCTGACTCATTATTCATTAGTCTTCATCTACAGAAGTGGTTGAAAGCAGGTTCTTACTTTCCAGGATATCTGAAGACATGAAAAAAGGAAGAATATTTTCAATTTTTCGTTTGTTCATTTTTCAAAATCTTACATAGTTGAATTGAAGTTTGGTGATTTGTTAGCTTAATTCTTTGATACATATAATTGTACGTACAAGCTCAGCAGCTTCTGATTAAAACAATGGTTGCAAAATAATTTCTTGAAATAATAGTTTAATTAAATACGTGCTGCTTCTTTTTCTATTAATATTATTCCTTTGTGTCTGTTACGAATTACGATGCTTCCCTGCATGCTGCTTCAAAAAGTATTGTTCTGGTAATAGTGGATATAGGATTGATCCCCATGTGAAAAACGGCCTCATTTCTGGATATTTAGATTCAACTTAAGAACTCAATTTGCTAATCATTACCTCTTGATAAGCTCTTTTATTCAACCTAATTTTCCTGACATTCTCTAGAAACCAGGCTCTAAATGTTGAGAATGATTTTGTTGTAGGGTTGCATTGGCTCTGTGCTCCAAACTAGATCGTTCTTTTTCAGAGACATAGAAAAATTGCATGTTATGTTATTTCCACTTCTTTTAGAGCATCTTTGGCACACTGAGCTTCTGAAAATTTTCTTCTGAAACTATATCATGAGAAGCCTTCCACAAAAATATTTTAAGTTTTTGCAAAACCTACAATTCTCAAATTTCATTCCATAACTCCCTTGTTTCCATGCTTAAAGACATGCCCTCCGAGCACTGCTAGCTATTTCCTTCTTAGCCACCTGGTAGCCTGGCTTGATAGTGTACCCATCCCTCCTGAATGCCAAGTTAGAATCTTTTTTTCATAAAACTTATTGGATTTTGAAGAATCTACTCCTCAAGAGCTTGTGCAAACAAGGTCATAATTTTCGAAGTGTTCCATCCTTTCTGTTACTTGATAGAGAAGCTTATGCAGACTCATATACATATTATGCAGCAACACATAATCGAATATAACTTGAGTAGATTAGTTACTGAGTTTGTTACCATTATTGCTATCTGGAAGTAGTCAGTTAGATTGAATTAGTAAGTAGTTAGGAACTATATAAGCTTATTGTCATATCACTAGTTAGTTGAGTTCTTTCATTGTAGATTGAGTTTATGCCAATACAAAGAGAAACCTTTTTCACATGATGCGGTGAGTGTGGATTTCAAAGAGTGCACCAAGAAATTGAGATTGAAGAAGGAGCTTAATCATTCAAACTTGATAATTTTAACCGCAAGTTCTGAACCGCTAGTTAGCGTGTAGTGATGGAACCAGTTCGCAGAATCGCACAACCAGAGGCACGATCGCCATTGGAGAACTTTGATCCTCAAGAAATTTTAGTATTTTTTAATCAACCTTTTGCAATTCAAACGCACATAAACAAAAGTAACGGAGGACCAAGCCAAGATCATACAAGCCCATTTTACTTACATCTCTCAAAAAATTCAGGTATATCCATAACTCATGAAATTCTAAATGGAAGGAATTATGGAGATTGGAGTAGAGTTATGAATCTTGCTTTGAAATCAAAGAACAAGCTGAAATTTATTGATGGTAGCTTAAAGGCGTGGGAATGATGCAACACATATGTAGTTGCATGGATCAATCGTTTACTAGAACCTGACATTTCCAAAAGTGTGAGTGGAACACTATAGCAGTGTATCTTTGGGAAGACCTAAAACATAGGCATTACCAAGGTGATGCGAAGAGTTGGTTTGGACATTCTCGGAAAAAATGTTTTTTTAATGAAATGTTTTTAAAAAGTTTTTATAAAAATAGAAGTGAATAAAATAAGATAAAAATAATTTTTTTGTTTATTTATTATATAAAAAATATTTTTTTAAAAAATTTAAAAAATATATATTATAATTTTTTAAAAAAAATATTTTTTAATATTTTTATTTTTATTATTAAAAATTTATTAAATATGTAAAAAATAATTTGTTTTTATTAAAAAAAAAACTCTTTTTATCGATTGAACACCCAACCAAATACTAAATTTTGAAAACCCTTCTACCAAGTACCAAGTAAGTAGTAAGTAGTAAGTAGTAACTAGTGGCCGAGGATTGAGAAGCACCCTCTTGGACTCTGTCTCTGCTATCCCCGTAAGGTCACACTGCTTTGACTGGGTACAATGGGTCGGTGCCGAGCTGCTTCGCGCCCTGCGGACGATGATCCCAACCTAAGGTTCGTTTGCTTCTTCCGCTGCACCATTGCCTTTGCCTGTCTTTAATCATATTCATACTACGAAGTGGAAATTTCATTCTTTCATGGTTTTTTCAAACAACTACTTTAATTTAGCATTCTGTATGATCTATCTCCTGCACCGCTCCATTTTTTTTCTTGTGGTTGAACAAGGAAAAAGAAAACTGGGTAATTAGAGTGTTTATGGTGTTCGTTAATTACCAAGGGGTTCCTTTCTTCGTGGGACTTAAGCATGATATATGATGCAGGTGCTCTTTTGCTCTTGCTCATGTGATGCTTATGCCTAATTTTCTTTCTAATTAGTTTAGAATTTAGATGATCTATTGTTGTTTCTTCTGGACCAAAGACTTAGGGAGTGAAGGGAAGGGCTTGAAGAGTAAATTGAGATACTTAAGGTGTGTTTGTCAGCTGGAGTTTGGAGAAGGGAAGCAAAGGAAGGGAAACGAGTTAATGCTCACTTCGGTCCAGTGCTTGAAGAGTAAATTGAGATTCTTAAGGGGTGTTTGTGAGCCAGAATTTGGAGGGGAAAGGAAAGGAAACACGTTAATGCTTACTTTAGTTCCTAATGGCACACTCGTGTGATTCCTTTTTTTATTATGTAGGTTTCAATAGGTCAAAATAGTTCCCGTAAGGCCGTAAGTGGCAAATGCGAGTCAAATGAGTGGCTCAAGAGACTTTCAGGGGACTAGTTTGAGTCATTTTTGTTACTTACAGGGACTTATTCAAAACTACAAAGACGAAAATGATTCATGCGTCTACTTAAATGTACAAAAGTGAGCATTAACCCAAACGGAAATGCTTGAAGAAGGGATAGGATGGGATGAGATGGTCTTTCATTTCCTTAATGAGAAATTTATAAAATAAATGAAGGGGTTACTCTTCCATTTTGGCTTTCCAAACTCCTCTATCCATAGTGGAACTTCTAGATATCTTGACTTTTGAATTTCATAACTCAAATCCTTTATCTATTTATTTAGAGGATCTGATGCTATCTATGTCTACCCGCTTTCCACAATACATCGGTTTCTTGTGGTGGACTTGGCTGAAGTGACTACTAATATGAAAAAAGTTTATGAAAGGATTCTTTTCTCCATTTCCCCTATTTGTTCTATGCTAATAAGAAGTAATTAAAGGCTTCTCTTTTAGAAATTTGATTAAATGAAATAAACGTGAAAATTAGAAAACATCAATGTGATCTAGTTATTAGTTACCTTTTGATACTTTTGAGTTGTGTATTATCTGGGGACTTTTTGTTTGACCTATGTTCAGCTACACATCTTCATCCATTTATTTATGTATGGAAAGCTTGAGTTGGAAGCGTTTGTGTTGAGAGGATGATTATACATAGTCCTACATGTTATTGACGTGTAAAAGCAAAATAGCATTGTATTTTTGCTCCTAAAGAAGCACATGTATACAAACTTCATTTTATTCTTTTTGAAAAATAGCATTATTTTCCCAAATGTGCTAATAAATATATCTTACTATAAAGGGCTCGGCCTATCATTGGACCCAAATCACTGGACAATGAACATCCATGAGATTTGTGGTGGAAGATAAGTGATTGGGTTGATAGGATTTAGAGTGTTCTAAATCAACCATAAGTGAGGGTTTATGTACTAGGATTAGAATTTGGGTAAACTATTGAGTGTTTATTCATATAGTCTTCACCAATCAAGGTGAACCTTCTTTTGATTTGCACCTGAACCTATGCCTATCATTCACTACAGGTGAAAACTGCGTCTAACATTAAAATGTTATTTTCTGTTTTTTATGTTACTGTTTGGCATCAAATTGACGTAAAGCTTTTGGTCATCAATTTTTTCCCTTTAATAGCACTTTTTCTTTTGAAGGGGATCACTTGTCGTCCTATATCTTTGTATTCTTCATCTATCCATCTTAATAAACTTTTTCTTTTGTCAAAAAATAAAATTACATTTCTTGATAATTTTGTTACTGTACTAGGTTGCGACATAAAACTTGAGCCTACATCTAGGTGGGTGGATTAGATTATTGAATTTCATGGTGGAAAGGTATTGACAAATATATGTTGATTATAATACGGGATAAGGTCATAAGGGGAAAATTTAGGGTCTTTTAAAAGCTAGGAAATATGGGTTGCGGTATGTTTAATGTTTCCTTTGGTTAAGTTGTGAAACATATGTGGGAAAGTATTGTTCACACTGAAGATGTGAGGGATAAATAAAATGCTTGTCCAATTAGGTGGTTGCATCTCGAGGCTTGAGAGGGAACAACGGGGACAAATGACAATCCGAAAAGTTTGTGCTTGTGAACTCCCCTCCCTTGCGAGGGGAAGTTTTTATGAATAGAGAGTGTATGCTTGTTCCTGGTCTACATATATTTTCCAGTAAGACAATATTTTAATCTTCAAATGACATAGAATTGGCTACATTTATCCTCTAAAGATCATTATCACTGCACAAACATCTCAAAGATCTAAAATGGTTCCATATATTTCCGTTTAGAGGACTAGTGCATAAAGGCCTCCTAGTCAAATTGTTTGGGTTCTTGAAAGTTCTTATATGATAATGGTAATATTTGGAGGACTTTTGTCTTTTATTTGGTGTAAAGCTGATGATCTGATTAGAGGTCTTCCCCCTCTGATATATAATGATTAGAAAGCTACACTTCATTGAGAGCTTTTTCGGTTTATTGTTCTTGTAAGGAGGATCTCTAATCCTCTGATCTTTTTAAAATATAAAATAAAAGATATTTGGAGAAATAATTTTATAGTTCCTATTTCCTTTGTGGAGTAAAATATGATTTTATAACTATTAATTTTATTCACAAGGTGATCTAGGGAAATCTATATGTAAATAGTCTCACCGTAGACATGATGCATAATAGGGCTCAATAGCATCATTTGATCTATGTAGCCGACTGCACCTAGTGAGAATGTGGAATAAGGCTTTGTTGTTGTAATTTTATTCACTGAGCTTACATAATAGGAAAAGGGGTAGTTGTTGCATTATTATTAAGGAAAATAGTAGTTGCCCCCTTATATTATAACTTGTGCACTTTAGCCCCTGCATTCTTATATAGTGCAAGTTGGCCTCGTGTATTAAAAAAAATGACACACATTCAAGAAAAAAAATGGCTTATTGAGCTGCACAATTAGGAAATTACAAGGAGTCAATTTGCACGAGCCTAAGTTTTGGTGGTGTAAAGTGTATATGGGGATTGATTTGCAGCTTTTTAAATGTAAGGTTAAAGTGTATATTGCCAATATTTAGGGGGTCTAAAGTGCCCTTTTGCCTATTATTTCTCTTGTAATGCTATTTCATTGTTTGTCATTTTTAGATCCAAGAAAAAAAAGGCTGCTTTGAATGTAGAGAATTTAGACACTTCATCCCCAGGTGATTTTTCATTTCTGTGTTCTCCCTTCCTTGCAAAAGGTCCATTATCATAACCTATAATAAGACCATTTTATAGATGTGGCAGCTCAAGGAGTAACTGATGGGAAAGGAGCTTTATACCACTGCAATTATTGCAACAAAGATATTTCAGGGATGATTCGCATTAAGTGTGCTGTATGTCAAGATTTTGATCTCTGCATAGAGTGTTTCTCTGTTGGGGCTGAAGTGACACCTCACAAAAGCAATCATCCATATATGATTATGGTATGTATTGTTCCTTTCTTTTATTTGATTTGATGTATTACTTTTAAAGAGTTAGAGTGATCAATACAGTTTTGGTCTCAGTTATCACAGCCAACTAAATGTCCGTTGCTTTCATTTTTTATACAGAATAATCTATAAGTTGATTACTTACTGGTTACATCTTTTTTTTCGAGAGTCCTCAACACATCAGAGTTAGACTAAGAATACTCTATTGTAACTCTGCTAAAACAGATTTCAGTTATGCAATGATACAGATTGTTCATCTTCTGAATCTCAAATTCTCTTATTACAGTTTTCTAGATTGTCTTACCTTGTCTTACTAAATGCTAGATTCTAGCATTTGACACACACTGGACATTGACATGTGTCTTGCTAGTTGTTGGCATCTCATTATCTTTTATGGTGTAAATTTAAAGTTACTTTACTGAGTCATTTTCTTATGACCATATCTCTTGCTTTGCTTTCACAGTTGATTATTTAAATTTTAACCATAAGGAGTTACATCTTCATCCCCCCCTTTTTTCTCTTGAAAATACTGTTGATATACTTGATTGTAGTTTATTTCTGCTAATATCAGGATGTTGGCAGTTGGTACTATGGATGTTACGAAAGGTTGTTTCCTTCATTTCCATCTTTTGAATATAATTTGTCGTCAAGAAAATCACAAAATGAGCTAAATGCTAGAGGCTGCTCTAAATTGCTTTAGTGGCGATACATTGTTGCTTGACAACACTGATTGTTAATAATTTGAAGAATAGTCTATTGTGAGGAGAATTTCTTATCGACCCGTCTATCATTCTCCTCTGTCTAGACTCTAGATCATATTATCCGGAAAAGAAAACTCAAAGATGGGTTACGTTCACTATAATTTTATGTTATCATTGTGCGTTGTGCCATAACATGCACCAATTCAGATATGCTTTAATGATAGAAACCTAAGTAGAATTACTAAAGTTTACAAGGAAGATATTGTGAAAAGCAAGAGAGAAAGAGAATAAGGCGGATCAGGGGAATGAAATGGGCTTTGATAAAAGTCTGCTGCTGTCTAACTAACTGCTGAGCTGTGCTTTAGTAATTGGACTTGAAGAAATTACGAGAGATACCAGTGAAAAGGGCAATATTTCAATGGGAGCGAGGTTTGTCGGGGTATGCAAGTACTGGGTGAGGAATTTTTGGAGATAGCAAACTCTATATCAAATTAAATTGGCTATCAATTTATGTCATTATTTTCATTCTCCAGAAAAGAGATTGCTGTGACCTTGTTATTGTCCATAATTCTTAGTTAACTAAGTGAACATTGTCACTCACTCACTCTTGTCCTGTTACTTTTTTCTTGTACCTGTCTTTATATATCTTTTATGCAATAACAGGTGCATTTCCTAACTTTCTCCAGAATGTTCAATAATCTCTCGTTTGTTTCTTGCCACTATATATTCACAATAAGAAAAATCTGGATGAAACTTTTCTCAATTCTTTCTCCCACTCATTCAGAGATGGTGGAATCTCGTCTTAGGTGGTTTGTACGTGTTGGGAGAAGACCAGAAGACATCTAGTCAAGAGGAAAGATCATATGGGATATAGCCTGGTTGGTTACGACTAGAGGGAGAACTAAGACCCTAAGTGAGCTAATCTAAAGAGATTTAGGCATAAATGGACTTAGTTCAAAAATGATTCCTGATAGGGTGTAATGTCATTGTTTGGTCCATGTAACCAAACTAACTTAGTAGTGCAAGGCTTTGTTGTTGGTGTTGTTGATGATGTTTGATACCTTGATCAAATCAATAACATTTTATTGAAAGTAATAAATTTTGCAATTTTCCTTTTTTGTGAGGTTGCCAGCATCAGTGCTTCAATGTTCACGGTTAAGAGATGTTAGTACAATAGTTTTGAGTTTCAAAAGAAATATTTTTCTTGCAGGATAATCTATCTTTTCCCCTTATAACTCCAGATTGGAATGCAGATGAAGAGATGTTACTCTTAGAGGTACTCCTCTATTTTCTTTCCACCTTTGCATAATATGTTAAGAGATGAAGATATACTACTTTGTTTGTTATGGATTTGCCTAATGAAAGTATGAAACAAACTTATTTCATTTTAGGGCATTGAGATGTATGGATTTGGGAATTGGAATGAAGTTGCTGAGTATGTTGGGACAAAAAGCAAATCTCAATGTATTGACCATTATAATGCTATATATATGAATTCACCGTGCTTTCCTCTCCCTGTAAGTGTATTTGAGAATGCTCTCATTGCTTTCATATTTGAGTGGTCTAATTGTCACATGCACACCCAGGATTTGTCACATGTTATGGGAAAAAACAAAGAGGAACTTCTTGAGATGGCAAAGGGACATGAAGTCAAGAAAGGTTTGTTTCTATATAATTTAAAATCACAGTTTTTGGAGATTATGTATGCAACTTGTGATTAGTTTGTTCGATTCCTTAAGCTTTGGAGACCAAGTGGTTGGAATTTACATTCCGTAGTAATAATCTGTTTATTGTTCCTTCGTAACCTCTTTATGTAGTTTAGTCCCATTCAACTTGTTCCAACAGTAAATAGTAAACTTATACTTCTACTGATCATTGATGACAAATTGTGTTGATAAATAGAAAAACCTGTCCGTTGTGATTGATATAACTTCATCTGGTTAGCTTACTTGGGAAACTATGCTTGAATTGCTTTAAAGAGATACACTCTTGGCACTAGTACGTGTAGTACATTGTACCACAGATTCAAATATCTTATTTTGAGTCATCTATTCTCATAATACAATAAACACGTATCAGTGTTCCCTCAAGCTGGCTCACATATTGAATATGCATCAAGCTTGTTATATATGTTATTGCTGCATCCTGGAATGATAATAGGAGATAGTGAATATGCCAATTGGTCATAAGAGGTAACAATAATGTGGTGACTTCTTTAGGGACCATCCTTTTGTGACATGACAATCAATTTCAACATGCTTCCATGCATTAACGAAAGTTAGAATATTACAAGATGCATGCTTTTATGCTCCTAAGTTGTCGGTTTTATGTTCCAATATAAAGTTTCTTGGCTGTTAATGTAATAAGCGTGTGTTATTTTTGTCCCCCCCCCCCCCCCCCCCCCCTTTCTCCTGCACAGAATGCCCGGCAACTGCAAAGCTTACTCTGAAAGAAGAACCTCCCTTGTCTGAGGGAATAAAGTACACTTCAGCTATTTACACTGATTATTAAAATTGATCATGTATGATAAAATACTAATTCTTTGGTGTAACATCTCAGCTCTGAAGAATCTAATAGGGCAGAAGTCACTAATCCAACATCTATGTTAACCTCAGGTACAATATATGCCTTAAGGAAAGTCTATATAATTGTTTGCTAGGATTTTCTTATTAGTTTTAATTTATATGGATTACATTGGTTCAGTATGTGGCAAAACTTACTCAAGTACAATTAAGAAGGCTTCCAATGTGAGCCAGAATGCAGATGGAGTTAAGGTGGAAGGTATGTATTCTGATGTGTAATTCAGGACCAATATGATGTTACGTTATCTTTCAATGATCTGATTGTTGTGTGTTAAATTTTTGTCCATCAACTTTTTGGGTTACTATGACTGCTGAAGGTTTGATACATGATACATAATACATGATAAGGCACAATGGCATCATTTGTTTCATGTAGTTGACCCCACCTAGTGGGATAAGGCATTGTTGTTGTTGTATGACTGCCGAAGGTATTCAAACTAAGGGGTAATTTATTTTTAAAACACGTGCGGATCAGATTCCTCAAGATTCACTCTCATACAACCTTAAGCTATTAGGTGAACATGCTCATGGGTAATTATGTTAATATGTCGCTTCATATAATGACCATTGGGTTTAAAGAGCGGATGGTGGAACATGCATGAGTTAAGCTGTTGGAGATGAGGATTCAACTATTGGCCCCTTTGTTCTGGAAGCTGTTGTGAATCATGCCATGCTAAGCAGCAACTCTCTCTTGAATGCTTAAGCTTTTAGCCCCACATTCATGGTTTTTATACTTTTGACACTCTTGCACCTCATTTCTTCTATCCTGCTATGACTAGATGCTTCGAATAGTCCAATCTTTCTTTCCTTCCCCATTTCTTTCCTGGCATAGTTTCCATAGCTGTGAATGCTATCCATAGCTTCATTGCCCAAAACCTAAGATTTAGGTTTCTCATTTGATAGACAAGCTGTTGCCTTAATAATGTCAGATAATCTTATGGGTAAAGGATCTGTTAGAGTATTTGGTGAAGTAATGCTGGTACACATATCTATTTTGATAATAGCAATTATTACTAACATAAGTGTACTTGGCATGTGTGATAGATAAAAGCTATAAAAAGCACACCCTGTGCACAAGTATCCCTCGCGGGGGATGGGTTGCACCCAAAGGGTGTAATAAGATAAAACGATATATAATATAAAAACTATTAAAACTAAAATTTTAGTATTAAAGCAGTTTAGCTTTGATTAATATGGATTCTCAAGTTCTTTCTTCTGTTGCCAAAGGATTAATATGAATTATTAGCTAACGTGGATGCGACACTGATGTTAATTTTGTTTTGTAAAATTGTTAGGAAAGGGATTGACATGCTTGGTTCTATGGTTTATCTTTGCTGTCATTCTTGAATTCTGATTCACTTTTGATACAGGTGGTTATGTCTTTTTATACTTCCATGAGTTCAATCTCTGACTCTCTCTCTCTCTCTCTCTCTCTCTCTCTCTCTAGTAGAATATCAATCAGATCGGAGCATTGGAGAGAAGAAACCGAAGTTATCTGGCAAAGTTGAGCCTTCTGTGACCGAGTTGAGTGGATACAGTTTTAAGAGAGAGGAATTCGAAATTGAATATGACAATGATGCAGAGCAAGTATTAGCAGATATGGAATTTAAGGACATCGATACTGAGTCTGAACGTGAAATGAAACTGCATGTGCTCCGTATTTATTCAAGAAGGTACCTGTGCCATTCTTTGTGGTTAATTAGAAAACTAATTCTTCCCTTTGAAAGAGAACTAAATCGACCATTTAGAATCGTCTTTCCGGATGAAATTATGGTTGAAGAACTCTTGGAATGAATAGAATATTCATATTTTTAGAATTATAGGATTTTTAAGATGAGACATCCAGATTGCAAATTTTGTTCTTCATTATTCCTTAGGGATTATATGATTATTGAGTTTGTAGTCACATCCTTTTTGTTTATGTTTGTTTTTAGCATGATTGCTTTGAAATATTTGCTTGCTCATTCTTAAGCTAGAACAACTGTCATTATTGAGAGTAAATTGTTTAATATGCATGAGATTTCTCATTAATTCCATTCGAAAACACAATATTTGGATTTCCATGTAGTCATGTACTTAATTTCTTTTCACCTGACACGAGGACTCCTTTCAAGTCTTACTAACACTGATAAAACAAAATTTATATGCTCCTTGGCGTTTTGCTTTCTTGAATTACATATTTCGGGGGATCGATTAACTATCAAAGATGGAAATGGGGTATTGTTTCCCGCATTATAAATCCCTTCTACTGAGGTGGTGCAGTGCAGGATTTTAGCTTACCATACCACCTCATTTATTTGGTATCAATTTTCTATAGTTTTTGGATCTCAATTTTGTTTTTCATATTCCTCCATTTCCTATTCTCAATTATGGGAAAATGCTGCACAGATTAGATGAGCGGAAGCGCAGAAAGAATTTTATACTTGAAAGAAATTTACTTTATCCTGATCCATTTGAGAAAAGTCTCTCTCCTGAGGAGGTTGAAATATGTCAGCGCTATAAGGTCTTCACACGGTTTCACTCGAAAGAAGAGCATATGGAGTTGCTCAAAAATATTATTGAAGAACACAGGCTTATCAAAAGAATACAGGATTTGCAGGTATAAAATTCTACTATATATTCTTGGTGGAGCCAACATACTTGTCATTTTCTATGATATTGAAAATGATGAGATTGGACATTTCTTGTGAAATCGAAGAAAACTGAATGGAGGAAATAAGAGAAAGGACTCATGTTATTTCATTTTATCTAGAAGGGGGTATATATACAAATATCTATCACCTACTATCTAAATACTTAACTAATAACTACCAACTACATGCTGACCTGACTTTGGACATAGTCAAAGGTTCTAGGGAATACCTTTTGATGGATTCAAATTTATAGTCCTGTTTTCTCAAATGCTTGTATTTTTTGTGAATATATGTAGGAAGTTAAAGCAGTCGTGAACATGGTTTTCTCGGCTAGGGGGAGATTATTCAAATATGCAGTGGGGTTAGAGATTTTTACTGCATCCTTGAATTTTTGTTAGTTGTAGTTAGGTTTTTGATAGACTTCATGCTTCAGTCTATCTGAGGATAACTTAGATAAGGAAGAGTATAAAGTAATAATAAGACGAAGGAGAGGTGGGTGGCTATTGGCTACACTTCACAATTGTGCTTCATGAGTAAATGTTATCCTGTGGTGAACGATTCTCTTTCGAAATGGACACTGATATAATGCCATTTCCATTGAATTATAATTTAGGAAGCACATACTGCTGGCTATCAAACATCTACAGAGGCTTACAAATTTATCGAACAGAAGAAAAAAGAAGCGGAACGTGTTGTTAAAGAAAATAATCATATTGGTGTTGGTGCTAAGATATTACCAAGACCGTATTATCTCAAAGGAGAACTTGATAGCAACTCACTGGGTCTTCATAAGGATATTACAGCTCCACTTTCTGGGGTGAAGTATCCAGCTGCGGCCATACAGGATATATCAAGATCTCTAGAAGAATGGGATATTAGTGGATTCGCCGGGGCTGAACTGCTGTCTGAATCTGTGAGTTCCCTTGTTTTAGATCACTTTATTTATTTTTTTTTTACGTTTATGTTTGCCATTTTAACCTTACCTTTTCCTTTTAATGTCAATCTGATCCTGTAGAATGCATGACCTGTTTTTTCATGGGGGCATTTAAGTTTGGGGGTGGATGGTTGGGGCTGGGAGTTTTGTTCCATGGGCTGCCTTTATGATATGTTTGCTCCGATTCAAAATACTTAAAAAAAAGAAAAATCTAGTAAAGATACAATTTTTTCTAAGATTGTAAATAAGATTTTAGTCTAACTTTCCAAAATGTTCAATATAGTCTCAAGACTACATTTTTGTGATTCAAGTTAGTCCTTCTGTAATCTTGGAGACTAAATTGAATCATGCTTACAATCTTACGGATAAAATTGAAGCTCACTCATCCAGAAAGATATAGCATGCTTTTTTAAAATAAATAAAAACAAACAAAATTAGCTATAAATAAGTAAACAATTGTATTTAATGATTATTGAATCCTCACAATTATATTAAGATGTTATTAGAGAAGTTAACTAATGTTATCTTGGTAATAGAAATGGACAGTTATTTTAGAACTTCAATTTCTTCAAAACTTGATAGATATATTAAAACGGTGGGAGACGTCACGTCTATTTGAATTCGAGAGTGTTTGATATGATTTGTTTGTTTGTTCAACAATGCTGATTTTCAGGAGATAAATCTTTGTAATGAGATCAGAATACTACCATCACACTATTTCAAAATGCAGAATGTCTTATCATCAGAAATTTCAAAAGGCAACATATCGAAGAAATGTGATGCGCATAGGTTGTTCAAGGTCGAGCCAAGCAAGGTTGATAGAGTTTATGATATCCTTATAAAAAAGGGGATTGCTTCTTCAAATTGAAACTTAAATAGTCATATTTGCACATATATGTAATAGTTTAGAATATAAATATGTTCAAGCACTACATGTTCAGTGTAAACAAAGCACGGGTTAACTTATTTCCACATTTTCTATTTGTATAAGCTCTTATCATTCTAGTCCTCCTCTATTTGTTTCCACTAGAGGGTTCCTGTGTGTTGAACCGACTGTGGTAGAGGTTATGTCATGTACAATGTGTTGTATATAACCATGGTGATTGCTCCGGTGAAGATTGGTAGATTCTTCCCGTGAAGATGAGGTGCCTTGCTAGAATCCCCGTAAAATGCCAGCGCATGTGCAAACATAGCAGAATTGTAGGTGGAAATGGTTTTTGCCAGATCAAGTTCTCTAAAGTGAGAACGTTAGGATCTAACCATCTATGAATAAAAGTATTTAAGATTTATGAGAATCATGCGGAAGCCTTGGTCAAAGGAATTGTAGAGCTTATGAGGAGAGATTGGAGGTTAGCATAATAGCTAGAATATTGTTTTAATTCTTAAAATCTTTCGATATTACGATTTTAATTGAGTTAATTGATTTTACGAAATTTTTACTAGTTTTAACTATTTTAAGATTTAAATCTTATTAAGATTTTACGTTTTATGTATTTAATTTATTTTTTCGATTTTATGTAAAATTTTGATTTTTTCTATCTTGGAGGTTAGTATTTCGGCACACATACACACAAGGAAATCGTGGAGCAGATTGAATGCCCGAAGAAAGTTTAAAAATGCAACAGGTTTCCACTTTGTGGACAGCCCACCATGCAATCTTAGGATGATTATTGTAGAAGACTGTAGAGGGGTTTCATTTCCCCGTCTTGTGACTGATCTGTAAGCTTTGTTTTTCTGTTGGGCTTCTAAGCCCCGTTAAAACACCGAAAAAAAAAAGTAATAAGATTTATATTTACAAATTTAAAAGGCGGTTACACCATTATTTTCGTTTTATCAAATTTTTATCGAGTAAAATTCACTTTTTCGAAATTTTTTTAAAATTTAATTTAATTTAATTTTATCTCTATTGTTAATTTGTTGATAGTCAACAACCAATCAAACTTTTTTTGTTTCTAATTCCATGAGTAATTCTTATCATCATCATCTTCACTTTTTAGTTTTTACTCTTCATTGTTACCATCACCATCACCATCACCTTCATGTTTAAAATTATTTCATTTGTACGTATCAAAGGTGCCCAAAATAATTTTGCTCATTGATGGTAGACTTTGTATTAGTCCTCTCTTCATACGGTACATTTTGTTTTCATGTCTCTTTTAATGTGAGTGCTTTTTAAATTAGCACTTTTTTGTTAAAAGTATTTTTTATTAGTGTCTCTTAATTAATATGCTAAAAAAAGGTGTCATGATGATAAAATAATAATATTTATATAAAAAAGTAAATTATTAAAATGATATTCAAAAATTTTTATTATTAACTAAAAAAATCTTAAAAAATGTTAACGATAAATAAATAAATAAAAATTTAAAAATATAATAAAAAATATAATATTAAATATATATTCTAAAAATAGATTTTAAAAATCAAAATTTGATACAAATTTTATAATCATTATTAGAAATTAATTTTTTATTCTTTAAATTTAGTAATTTATGTAAAGTGATTTTTTTAAAAAAATTAATGTGAATCACTATATTTTTTGAAAAATAAAAAATCTAATAATTAAATTTTATTTTAAATTATTTTTATAAATCTTTTAAATATTTATTCAAATATTTAAACAAAAATTTAGATCAAATAGATAAATTATTTTTTAAATATGAATTTTTTGTTATTTACAAAAATATAATATTTATTAATTATTTTTTATCGTATTTTTAAATTATTTAAAAATTATTTTGTCGATAATATATTTTAAAAAATAAAAAAACCTGAATTTTTGGATTCTAAATTAATAATTAACACACCTAAATAATTTTAAAAGAGTTGTATTTTGATGTTAAAATGGCTTAAAAAGTTAGTGAATAACGCACAAAAATTGGTACACTGCCACGTCGCAAAACTTAGGCAACACGCTGCTGCTTCAAAGTTCAAAGCTCAAACAGTTGGGACACGACGCCTTTACAAGCCTACACTACAGCACCATCACTCCACACTCCACACACACTCGTATCTCGCCTTTTCCTCTCCTCATTCTCCTTCTCCACCCGCAATGCCGCCGGAGAACAAACTAGCGTTGGTGCCTCAGCCGAGCTACACCACCGAGTTCAGATCGTTCAACGACGATGCGTGGTACTCAGTGGCCATCTCTTTGGAATCCCAAATGCAGCTCAGAATAAAATACTCCAATTTTTCCGATGATCACGACGATGTATTTGAAGCCTCTCAGTTCGAGACGCAACAGAAGCTGGATCTATTCATAGAGCGGTTCAGGCCCCTCTCAAGGCAGCTCCAGGATTACGAATGTCATCAGCTCCGTCAAGGCGTCAGGGTTTGCGCCTGCCACCGCTTCAGCAACGACGACGTTCGCTTCTACGACGCTGAGGTTGATTCGGTTAGTTTCCTGGGTTTTTCTCTGCATCACATTGTGTTCGAAATTCAAATGAAGTAAAAACAGAGTGAGTTTCTTTGTTAATACATTCAAACATGTGCACCGAGAAGAAATGTAGAGGAACTCAGGGAAGTAAAAATTGGGGGAAATGTGCATTGTTCTTGTGAATCATATGTATTGCTTAAAGCCATAATTTTACATTCTTGATTGAATTACTTCTTCTATTTATCATGCTTTCATAGGTACAACAAAATGAGCATTCTTTTGAAGCCGGAGAGGAATTGTGCTCTTGCAGATTTGTACTATCGTGGTTGCATGGGCCAAATGATGGAAAATTAACCCATACAACCATTGATAGTATTTGTTTGGTTCAGCCTGTGGTAGAGCTGGATCCTGTACTTACTTCATTTCTAGTGGCTAGGGAGACAGCAGAATGTCTTCTGGCTCGTCCAATCTCCATGGCAAAGGAAGTTTTTGGACGTGAAATTGTTGTATCCTGCAAGGAACGCCCAACTACTGTTCCTAGGCTGGGTTATTTTGAACGAAATAAGAAGGTATGACCATGCTAAAGTAAATTATAATAGCAGTTCAAATTCCAGTTCTTAGATGCCTTTTCAGAGCGTGTGACATTGTGCATTCCCCTCAGGAAAAACGACGCGCCAAGCGGTCTGTTGTGAAATCTGACACCTCTGAAGGTAACGTTTATGTGCAATAGAGTAGAAAAACAATGTGCCACTCATGTCATTCGCTAATTTTTGTTTAATGTATGTGGTTGTCTTAACTTCAACCTTTATGATAATGTTAATTGATAAAATTAAACACCTGGGGTGTTCTGGATCACTTTATTTGATTAAGTCTGAAATAGTCAATAAAAAAATGAATTGAATAGGAATTGGTTAGATTGACACTCGAGATGGATAATTAAAATTTTTCTTAAAGATGCTGTTATGTTGGCAGATAGTAAGATGAAACTCTATTTTGTGATATTTGGTTTCGATACATTTTTTTAATGTTATTATAAAGTTGTATAGTTGTATATTAATCACTTGAGACTAGCAAATAGATAACTAAACTGTTTTGATATCCAAAATGTGATAGTTTTGTTCTGCTAGCCCAGATATAGCCAAGGTGAAATGAAGCATAAGCGATATAGTTATTCCAAATAGATATATATTTCCTGGTTTGCTAGTTTGGTGAAAGATGGCTCGAGATTGATAATGTTCACACTCATTTTAATCTTTAAATTTTGATATATTTTGACAGAGCAATTTCCTGTGGTACAGATTCTAAGTTAGGATTTGATGTGTGTGAACATGGATTCATGGAATGTTTTGTTTCTATATGCGTGCGGATATTTGTCCACCATGTTGGGCTATAGTTAGCATTGACTCAATAAGGAAATAGGATTTGGTACGGCTTCTTTAGATCCAGTGGAAAAGGGATAATAATGCATGTAGGGGCAGAGCTAGGTTGAATTTTAGGAAGGGGCCAAAAATTATTTCGCAATAAAAAAGAGATTAAAATAAAAAATTTAGGGGGCTAACTTGAAAATTACATATTATCTATAAAAAGATATTGAAGATTATTATGTGGCAGGAAAATTTGGATCTTATGTTATTATGTGGATGTAAAGAATGAGGTGTAATCTTGTACAAAAGGATGGCTATGATAACTTTTTTGAAAGTACCACTAGATCATTTTGATAATAACCAAGTAAAATTCTAGCTAGCGTAGGCGGTTATTTCGATTATAAGGAGTTTAAGAATTTAGTAAAGGTTGAATCGGAGTTTTTCAAGTATGTACTTGCATTTTTTATAAGCATTTTTAAAAGTTTCTTTGGTCACGTTTGGTTCTAAGAATAGGACAAGACAAGACATTGAGAATAAGATATAAAGAATAGAAACACAAAAGTTAGTGTTCCTGTATTTTGTTTTGTGATAAACTAGAACAAATTATGAAGTCTAATTTATTTTCATTCAAAAAATTTGGAAAGAAGAATATGATAATAAAAAACTAACAAGAATAATGAAAGAAGTTGTGTCTCTTATTATTGTCTCCGTGTCCTTCTTCTCAGGATGGATACAAAATACACTAATTCAGTGTCTCTTGACAGAATGTCTCTATCTATGTCTCATTTGCCAAACATGATTTTGTGTCTCTGTGTCCCTGTCTTAGTGTCCCGTGCCTATAAACAAGCGCAGTGCCTATAAACAAGCGCAGTCTGTGTGTCAATCATCAGATCTTGACATTCTTCTACCACATATTGCATTATATTGGCCTTACACTCCCTACATCAATGTTACTTTACTCTGAATTTTTTACTTCTAATTCTAAAAGCTAAATTGGATTTTGAGTTGTTGGTGTTGATTGATACATATTTGGAATGCTTCTTAAATGTTTATAAATTCTTGTTTTACTATAGTAACAATTGCATGAAGAGTTGAGCTCATTGGTGTTCCTTATATTACACATATTCTTATGAACAAGGATACTCCAAATTGACTATGCTTCTTGATGAATGAGCTGATTCACTTTTCTATATTATAGAAGGAAAAATTCAATGGATTCACGATTTATACAAAAGGATTTAGTGCTTGTTTGGGCACCATTATTTTGATAAAAAAAGATATTTTTTCAATGAAAAAAGATCTTTTTTTATTTTTTAGTGTGTTTGGCAAATTTCTAGTAGTAAAAGTAAAAGCACTAGAAAAATCAAGAAAACATCTTTTTTGAGAAGCTGTTTAGGGCTTGTTTGGGCGAGCTTCTAGAAAAAGATCTTTTTTTGAGTTATCTATTTTTAAAAGATCTTATAAAAAAGTAGAAGTAATTTTATGTTTTGGTATCTCATGCAAAAAGATCTTTTTATCTATCAATTATGTTTGGGTATAATAATATAAAAGTACTTTTTTGTTTATTTATTACATGAAAAACATCTTTTTTTTAGGGAAAAAAATCTTTTAAAAAAAAGATGTAAATTACAGCTTCTCAAAAAAAAAATGTTTTTTTTTTTATTTTTTCTAATGATTTTACTTTTACTACTAGAAATTTGCCAAACACACTAAAAAATGAAAAAAGATTGAAAAAAGATCTTTTTTTATCAAAATAATGGCATCCAAACAAGCATTAATTTACATCTTTTTTTGAAAAGATGTTTTTCCTTAAAAAAAGATGTTTTTCATGTAGTTAAAAAAAAGTACTTTTATATTGTTATACCCAAACATAATTGATAAATAAAAAGATCTTTTTGCATGAGATACCCAAACATAAAATTACTTTTACTTTTTTATAAGATCTTTTAAAAAAAAAAAACTCAAAAAAAGATATTTTCATAGAAGCTCACCTAAACAGACCCTTAAGATGTTTACTTCTGATTCACTTTTCTATATTATACGTTGGATTCGAGGGTTATTATGTGTATATCTGGCACTTGGAAGAATTGAAAGACTAAATGACATTGTTACCTGATGGGTTCACTTGCACATTTAGGAAACTAAATCATAAGATGTGCTTTATTTCTTTTAAGGAATTCCTTGATTATCACAAATGTATCATAATGTTTGAGATGCTCTAGAAGATAAATGTGCACTAAGCTTTCAAAATCATGGTTTGGAAAACAACTATGTTATGTGTACACAAAAAATTAGTTGTCAAATCAGTCATTCGTATATCGTACATGTTAGAATACAAAATACACATTTAAAATAAGTCAAACAACACATGTATTTATATACAAATTCATAATAGGTTGATTTTTCATGTGCCCATAGTATTTTTGTTTGGGAGATGCATGAAGTTGGCATAAGTATGAAATTTTTTATTTATGTTTAAATTTTGATCTTTCTTTCATTCTATATATTTTTTCCTTTTTTTTTATTATTGTGTTCTATGTTACTAATCTTCCAGCATTTCCTTGGTTTTCGCTTTCCCTTTTTCATATTTTGGCTTACAGTCCGACGCCGACGCCAACGAATGGGAGAGAGCGATCTAGAAGGGTTGAAAAACCAGTGTGCAATATTGATTGGCAATGTTGAGAAGGAGTTGGGTCCATTAGCTGTTGCCAACTTCCTACATACACACATTGAAATGTCGCCTCGGGTTTTCATTTTTCCAAGTTGTTCATCAGAAATATATACCAAGGCTGCCATTGTTCTAGATACTGAAAAAGATTTTCAGAAGCTATGTGAATTTTTAGATAATCACAACCACATCATAACATCTGTAACTGGCAGGTAACTTTATTATTATTATTATTATTATTATTATTATTATGTTCAGAAAAGGAAATTTACTTTAATTCAAACACAATATTTAGTCTTTTTACATTTGATAATATCAAATATTATTTGTGTATTATTAGCCAATTGAATTATTAGCTTGGTGACACTACAAAAGAGAGGAACTTGTGTTCAAATATCTATAGGTGAGGTTGACCGCATAGATCAAACAACGCAATTGCATCTTATTATGTATCATATTTGTAGTAAGTTCATTTATGCTCAAGTTTCTCTTGATCACCTTGTTCAGAATCATTTTGGGTTTTCTTTTTCCCCTGACCATTAGTCTACCATCCATCTAATCAATCTTTTCGAGTACTCCACTGGTCTTTCTCCATATATTCAAATCTCTTAAGATGGGATTCTAGCATTTTTTCCACAATAGATGCTATTGCAACTCTCTCTTGTCCCCATTTCTTATTTTGTCCAATAGCGTCTCATCCATCTAAATATTTTCATCTTAGTCACATTAAAGCTTATGTTAGTCTTAAGGGTACCTTTTATTGCTTATGTCTTGAATTTCACTATTTGCCATGTCTTCTTGACTGTCATTTTCCAGGCCGTGGGTGATTATGGAAAAGTTAGTGGGGCTGAAAAAAATTAAAGCGTCACTAGGAACATTGTTGCCTGAATCTAAGGTAGGCGAATTTCTTATCCGTTTTCTGGCAGTAGCCAACAGTGAGAATAATTTTAAGGCTTGTAGTGACATGACAATTGTTCAAGCTAAATAATTGTTTCATGTAAAATTAATGCACGAAGAAATTGTTATAATTTATTGGGTAAAGTACTATATTGGTCTCCAACGTTTAGGCCAGATCCTGTTTTGGTTTTTAACGTTTTAATCATTCTATTTTAGTCTAAAAAATTTTTAACATGGCCTCCATATAGTCCTGCAGTTAACCCTTGCTTCAATAGGTAATGTACATACCTTCAAACGTCGTTCTTCAAAAACCAAAGGCTTTCGCACTGCCTGCCTGAGTGGAATCCACCTACAAACGAGCAGCAGTGTGATCTCTTTCCCTTATATTGTGTTTTTTGTCTCAACACAGGAATGGTTAGATGCACTCTAAATACAAAAGTGTAAACGACCACTTATACTGGGACTCTCCGTTAACTATTGAAGCAAGGGTTAATAATAGGACTATATTGATGCCATTTTAAATTTTTTGGGATTAAAATAGGACGATTAAAACGTTAGGGAATAAAATAGGATCTGACCCAAACGTTGGGGACCAATATAATATAAGTAGATACAATTTCTTTTTACAATATTATCCGGTGAAATTCATCGTTTTGAGATAACTTTTAAATTTGTAAATGTGAATGATAGTTACATTTGTTGATATGATGATATATAAGTGGATATGTATACAATTTTTTATTTGAAGTAATATTTGAAAAAGGTAGTTATTTTTGTTAATATAACAATACTTACGTTAGTTGGTTTCACAGAATCAAAATGGCAGAATGGGCAACCATCTGAAGGTTGTTCCATCAGGGACTCGAGAATTTAAGACTGCCAGTGACCACAGAGATTTGTTTTTGGAATTTACTAATCACCTAAAGCAACTATATAAGAAGCTAGCATCAGAGGAGAGATCGATCTATGGTAGTTTGTGATAATTGTTCATATTTTTATCACCAGTTTTGTATATAATTTTTTGTTGACAGTTGTAGAAATAACTGTCTATTAGATTGTTGACATTTGACACTCCGGATTTTTTTAGTATAGTTAAGCTTGCATGAAATTCTTGAGTAGTTGCAAAATTCTCGAGTAGTTACATAAAAATCTTTTATAATACTATTATTGCAATTAAAAAATAGATTGGACAATCTCTAATTCTAGCCATTACAAACTTATCTATACTAAATTCATACACACAATACTTAAGGGTTCCATTGACTTGGCCTAGTCAATTTCGAATTTGGGTGCACTTGTTGCACATGATGACTACTAAACAAATCAAATTACATTTGAAACACCATTGCCAATAAAACTTAGTAAGGGAGACTTGGAAAGTTCAACAAATAACAATATTGTAGTTATTATTTGTAATGACTAGAAAAAAAAAAGAGTAAATAGCTAATATGGTCCTGTCCATTTCCACAAAGCATAATGTGACTTTTAACAAGGAAAAGGAAAAATACAACCCTTAACGTTATTGTTTTGACACAATGCAAATCCTCCGTTAAAAACTCCACTAAATGCAAACTGTAACCCAAGAAATTAATTTAGCTTTACTTGTAATCTGTGGGGGCTTTTAAAACCCAACAAATTCTATGCAGCAAAATGACCAACCATCATTGTTACCACCGCCTTTCTCATCATCATCATCATAACTTCTACTTCTACTTTTATTATGTCACCATACCTCATCACCATCATTATCTCCTCTACACTAACATCATCAACATTAATATCACCAGATCATTTTTCATCTGATGTTATTTCTTTTTTCTTTTTGAATAAACTTCATATTGCATTTACTGTTTTTTGTATATTTATTTTCGACAATGGTCTTTTTCCACTTAGACCACCACCAATAAAAGAATTTTTTGAAAAATATATTGATTTTAATAGTTTATTTGATGGTCTTTTTATCAGAGGGGGTCACCTTTTCTCGAAATAATAAGATCAGTAGTTGTATTGTCAGCTTTTGTTTTTTTCTCATAGATGAAAATCTAGGATGCACGCATACTGACGCGAACACGAAACACGATACGATACGGGTAGGCTTTGTCGTCCACGATTTCCTATAGGCTTTGTCGTCCACGATTTCCTATGCCCGAAGCTCTGCCGTCCGCGATTCCGGAAGCCTGGAGCTCCACCATCCATGATTTATCGCGCCTCAAGCTCCGCCATCTCTCACCTCCCCGAGCGTCACTGCCTTCATTTGGCCAGTGTCATGGCTGACCCACCATCCGCTCCTCCGAGTTTTATGGTGTTTTTATCCTCTTCTCTAACCCTCTTCTTGGGGGTACCATTTTCTACTTCTATGTTCTCTTTTTTTTTTCTTGTATTTTATGATGCTGGTGATCCTAGTGAGGGTAGTGGAATGGAGTGGTAGAAAGAGAGATGGAATAGGGCAAAAAGAAGAGGTAGAGTGGGAGTGACAGCAACAATGATGATGCAGCGGGTGAGATTGGGTGGTGGATACGGGTGGTGACAGAATAATGAGATGGAAAAAAAGAATGGGGTCGGATGGGTGTGATGGTGTTGATGATGATGACAAAGATAGATTAGTAATTTCATTGAAATTTATCTGTTGACTGGAGGAATAAATTATTGACCAAACGTTTGAGTTACTTTGTCAAACTAAATATATTTTTTGGAGGTCATTTTGTCAAAAACAAATGTTGAGATCCGTTTTGTCAAAATCCGAATGTTTCGGGTGTCAAAATTGTTATTTACTCATAGTTTATACTATTTTTTTTTATTATAATATGTTTTCTTTACATCATATTTTATTAAACTCGAGATATTAACATAAAAAATACTAAAAAGGTAGTAGTAAGGTATGATAGCACAATAAGTTCGGGAGGTAAATGTTATAATGATGAAGATGAAAGGGGTGTTGCCGTGGTGGTAGTAATGATGATAATTGATCTGATAAAATTTGATAGACTTTTAAACAAATGCTTCGCATTGTCTCAAAATAATAACATTATAAATGTATTATTTGTAGTTTTTTTGGTTAAAAAGAATCACGTTCAAGGAAAGAAAAGAAGAAAACGGTTTAATAACTAAATCTTAAAATTATCATTTCAAACCGTATCTTTTTAAATAATGGGCATCTGAGAAATTAGTAGCAGAGAGTATTTCAGTTCCAAATCATGATTAGAATACTTTTATAAAGCTAAATCATTCAAGAAAAGGTAGTAGTAAAATTTTCATAGATGAATTTTAACTCAAAGTTGAAATTCATTGTTATTGATACGAGTTTCAGCTTGTAATATGCTTTTACTTCTCTCTGTATATCATTTTCTTTTCACTTATCTAATCTATATCCGCCTTATTATATTGTGATGTGGTGATTTTCGGATATTTATCGAATTCTCATCACATAATTTTCAAAAATTAATTATGTGAAGACTCAGGATGTTATATAAATTCCTACCAATCCACTAGCAGAACACTCAAATGCACCAACTAAGATGAATAGATGATTCTTAGCCAATCGAAAGGGGTTCCAGTTACACAGGAGCCTCGAACTTCACCAGTTCTCACCGAAGTTCATACTTTATTTGTAATATATTTTTTGTTAGAAATTATAATGTTTTACAATGTGAATCTGATTAGCGAATTGACTTTGTCCATCATGATTGTAAAATGTAGGAAAAAGCAAGATCAAGGCCTCCAAAACTTCATGTTGTTAAAGAAAAAGCGAAAATTCCAGCCTCATCACAACCGGCTACAACTGCAAAGGAACTAGCTAGCTTCATGACTTTTGTGCCAATTCCGAAGCTCAAACGTCCGAGAAAGAAAGATAAAGATGTTTGAGATGTATTAGGTGTCAGGGACTGAATTGTGTGTGTTGTAAAGTGCTAAGAACCTTTTGGCATTATAGATATATTGCTAAGTATTTTGTACAAGCCTGTTTATCTTTTAGTATAGTCTAAATTTAGGTGACTTATGCTTGATATTTTAAAGACTTGCTTAGCTTTTATAGACTTGGTATTATGAAGACTATGTTAGCATGCTTTTATCGACATACAAATGCTTCAGTTTCAATATATATGATAAAACTTAATTTATCTTATGAGTAATTAAGTGTTTATTTTCTTACTTGTTTGCAGTTAT
The DNA here is from genome assembly GCF_003086295.3 of Arachis hypogaea. NCBI lineage: Eukaryota > Viridiplantae > Streptophyta > Magnoliopsida > Fabales > Fabaceae > Arachis > Arachis hypogaea. The sequence goes on along the minus strand of NC_092054.1, from coordinate 821,481 downwards.
AGTCCATTTGAATATCTGTAGGTTGTGTAAAAATTGATTAAAGGAATGTCAAAATGTAGGTTGCATGATTGATAATGGAAAAGAAAAATTCCAAACTCGGTTACTAAATTTTACCAATACTTTTAAAAGGATCTAACAAAATAACAAAATCACCAATACTTTTAAAAATTTCTACTTTTTCATAGAAGATGACATACAAAGTGCCCCACTACTAACATAAGCACTATTACTCCAGCAAACATGAAAATAATCATCTTAAGTACTCTAACTTTAGTTTCTGAACTACCTATTCTCCAACCTAATTTCACTTTTTAATCTTCATAATCATTCTCAACTTCAAACTATGCTTCTGCCTCATCATTTACAACTTTAAAAACTTCATATTCATTATCATCTGCCCAACTAAAATAGTTACAGTGACTGCCTTTCTGCACATGTCAAACGTAAAAGGTGAATCTCACATTAATGGTAAAGGGATTCAAAAAACTATAGTTCATAGTAATTTAAACTCACACGATATCTTGGATAAGGGTGAAATAATTTTCCTAAGTTTTTGGTGTCCCAAATTTTTTAATCATAGTTTTCAACCCACAGATACAGGTTTTGTCCATATACATCCTCCTTCTTCGCTTGGAGAAGCTAGAATCGAAGCTAGTTAGCGATTGCGGCGATAACCCACCACTTCGTCTTCTCCACTAATACTCCACATCATGCCTTCTAAACCTGGATAATGACTTTGCACCATTGTATTACCACTCAACAAAATGGTTTAATATCTTTGTGGATTTTGGGGATTATGCTTTATACAAATGGAGCCAGGGACTTTTTCGACGTAATATAGTGAATATATGTCATCAGTTTCCATCTTGATACACAACTGTCAACACATGTGTCAATTAACGCTCTATGTACAACTGTTGACAAAAACTTAGTCTAAAAATGGAAGAACAAACAAAATTAATATTTAATATTTAAGGAACTAATTTGATTGAAAAAATTATTTGGAGACAAAATGCCGATCGACAGTAACTAATTTGTTCATTAATCCATAAAAATAAAGACTAAACAAAGAACACGCGAGTAATGCTCTCTAAATTCCCATTTGACGGCTAAATTGAAATTCCCAATTTTTCCAACAATAAAAAATGAAACAAACAAAAAGACAACGATAAGTATCCAAACATACATGTTTATTTTGGAATCTAAATAGGGTTTGGTTTAATGGGGGGTATATGCTTAACGCTTAAGCGAATCACGATTAAATGGCTCAAACTCAAACGAGTACAAGCTTAATACCAAAAAATTAGATGTTATGTAGGGTACAGCAATAATTTAAATTGTTAGATAAACCGCGATAATCTTTAAATATTTTCAGGCACTCTCCCAAAAAGAATTGCACAAGTCAATGAATGGCAACAGTGCAACAGCTAAAACAGGACCAAAACAGAAACCTAGTTAAACCTATTCTATTAAACTCTTTTAACCAGAAATGTTAAAAACTAATGTTCAGATTTCGGCGGAGACGAACCAGCCTTGGAATTCACCTTTCTCAGAAGATTCTTTAATTCACTATCCAGTTTGGCTCTCATCTGGGGAGGAAGATTATTCCCTGAATTCTCCAGCATTGATGTCATCATCTGCAAGTTCTGCCTAATAATGTTAAGTGGAGGATGTGCCTCACCAGGCGTTGGTGTGGACCCGATAGGCCACTTAGGGGTCCTCATTTGCATTGTCGACCCAGTTGGCCGAGTAGGGGTCATCAATTGCATCGTTGCCCCAGTTGGCCGAGTAGGGGTCATCAATTGCATCGTTGACCCAGTCGGCTGAGTAGTGGTCATCAATTGCGCTATGCATCCATTTGGTCGAGGAGAGTTCATAAATTGCACTGGGGACCCAATTGGCTGTGTAGAGGTCATCAATTTTGCCGGGGTCATCAATTGCCCTGTGCACCCATTAGGCCGAGTAGGGGTCATCTTTTGTGCCTTGGAGCTAGTAGGCAGAGGAGAGGTCATTGGTTGCAACACAGACCCAAGTGGCCAAGCGGAGGTTATCAATTGAGTCGGTGGTGGAGAGGCTGCAGCAAGGTGGTGGAGCTTGCAGTCTACAAGAGCTGCACCAAATGGGTTGTTCTGCTGTAAACTATGGAAAGCTTCTCCGGCATCTGCATTTTTGACAAAAACAATTTGGGCACTAGCAGTGTCCTTAAACAACTTCGTGTCAGATGCCTTCAGGGGCCCAAACCGGAAAAACGCTGCCATTAAATCTTCTTTTGATGGAACATAATCCCCTGGTGCAAATCGTAGAAGAAGACAATTTCCACCTGCTTCGCCGTTGTCCTCTGTTCTACCAGAACTAGTTTTAGTTCTCGTACATGTAGATAAAATTCTTGACCGCTCTGATTTCCATTCAGATGAAGGTATGCTGACATTGTCAAATTCTGTTAAGATTGAATTGGATTCAGAGACAGTACCATTCAAATCAGGTATCTCTGCAGCAAGTTTAGTACTAGGGCACCCTTCTGCTACTTTCTCTGTTCTATCTTTGATTCCTGTTTCATTAACCATGACAGTACCCACCTCTGGTGTAACATGTTCGTTCATTGGATTTCTTTCTGATACTTTATCCATTCTGCATTTAGACCCCGTTTCATTAACCATGACATTACCGACAACCAGTTTAGCAGGACTCTTGCACATGCCATTATAAGTATTATTTCCATCAAATCCTTCTCGAGCTACATTTAAATCTGGATTTAGACGCATTAAAACCAGGGCTTCTTTATTTTCACCATTATTCTGACAAATACCACTGGGTATGGATGGAGATTCTAGTTGCAGATCTATTATTAGTGAACTGCATTTGGTGCTTTGCGTATTAACTGAAGCAGCTTGAGCACTTTGATGCCCTTGTGCAGCTTCGTCCTTATTTTTCATTTCTGTCCCAGCATTTTCAGATGCAAGGCAAGTTAGACTTTGGGGAGCTTCAGGAACTGAGATGTATCCGCCAATGCTCTCATTTGAAGACTTCTCCAAATTTTCCAGCTGAATTAATGATACTTCTTCCACCTTTCTTTGTTTCAGTTTTCTCACAGGCTTCTTAGTGTCGACTGTAGAAGAACAGCTTATATTCACATCCGACAGCCCAGAAAGAGATTTCATCTTAGGCCTTAATTTATTCTCCAATTTATCATACTTTCTTTTTCTCTTCTCATTTTTTTTATTGTGTACATCACTGCCCACAGTTTTCTCAGTATTTCCTCCATTTACATTAACCAAAGAACTAGCAAGTTCAGCCTCGTCATGAAATTCTGATATTCTATATCTGTAGAAGAATGACTCAAATAAATCAAAACGTTTATCCTTCATGGGAAACATACAATCAACAGCCTTAGAATAAAGTCCCGAAAGTAACTCCTTTGAAGATGCATTTATGAATTCTGAACTACTGAGTATAGCACTAGGGCTGACAAATTTTCTGTACCAGATCTTTCGGAACCTCTTGCTAACCAAGTTAGCATACGAAGAAGATCCCTTAGCAAGCTTAGTAGCTATGTTTTTATTCTTAGCTTTGCGAGTAGGACGCGGAGTCCTCAAATCTTCTGGTTCTTCCGGCAAACATCCTTTTTTCAGTGCCATGTCTGTGTATGGATAAGATAAATACTTACTCTTCTTCCGATCTCGGGAATCAGAGCCTACAATAATAAGAGAAAAATGTAAAAACTTCCTAACCCATTCAATAATCCATGTATGTGGATTTTAAAACGTAGATTAACAATTCAACATCAAAATTCTTTGGTGCATGTATGCCAAATAGGAATCATAACATATAAAATGTTCAATTTTGAAACATCATTTACAAAATAACTTTTTTGTATTTTAAGCATACAACTAGAACTGGAAATATTCACAACCACTGTAATTTAATCAGAGGAAATAAATGTGATTTTGTAATTTATATAGAAAATATCTTACAGCTTTCGATCTTCTCCGAAGCTTTTCCATTCATGCTAGTGTTTTCAGTGAGTTTTTTCTCATCACCAGAATTAGTGTTCACTCTTTCTGCTGCCCGATCCACTTCCATTCCTGCCTTTAATACGTCATTCTACGGAATGTACACAATGAAAGTCACAGCCAAGATTGGTAAACTTCTTAAATGAAGAAAACAAGAAAACAAAAAACAGTTAAGCCATACACGCCGACACTATAGAAGGAAGAAAATTACACATGAAACTCTTATATTATAAGACGATAACAGCTAAAAACAGCTTATCAATTAAAAAACCACATTCAATATAAAGTTGATAAAATATGAAATTTACTTTGCTAAGATTGAAAATATGACTCAATTCCTTGCATGTTGGAATGAAGTCAATGATTTATTATAACTGGACCTTTGCATATTCAGCCCTAAACTACAAACGAGAAGAATGCGGAGGAAAAGACAATGTACCCCCAGAATCCCCAAAAAAAAAATCTATAGTAAAATCTGTTAAAAAGTCAAGAACATTTTTATGCCCTAATATGAATCCTTGTAAACTACATAACCTTAGCAACGTAAAGTTGTAAAAACTTGTAATTGGTAGGTTCTTCATGCACTGCCTAAATTCTCTAAGATGGATGTTAAATCGCGAATCAAATTACATAACAAGTGTGGTGAGAAGGTTTGGTTCAGCGTACCAGAAAACATAGTGGAACTGCGTCGGGAGAGTATCGGAGAGGGAGGGAATGGTTTCAGGAGGAAGAGAGTGCGGGGAGGCGAAATGCTGGGTCCGATCGAAAGGAGAGGGAAATCGCTGCGACCTGGGAGTGAGTGGTCTTCTCTTTCTCTGGAGTTAGGGTGAGTTCTGCTTCTGTGTGAGCGCAGTTTTCTTTTTGTTTTGTTTTGTCTGGATTTTTTGGTAAATTACTAAATTATTATAAAGTGCAAACCTCCTCACAAATCTTTAATCGAATGAATTATATTTTTTAAAACAGACTTGACAATGATCGTGCGTATTCTGAAATTTTTAAAAATCTATTATATCTCGAATTTTTTTACGTTAACAGCATAATTGACGTGTTATATTTTTTAAAGTATTTTTTATTTTATTTTATTTTATTTATTTGAATTATTATTTATTCATTTAATTTGATTGAAATAAATATTAAATTATTTAATATTTTATTTGACTACATTAAATAATTATTTAATTTGACTAAAATAAATAAATTAATTTTATTTTAATTTATATTAGTTTTTTGTCTTATATATTTTGATTAATAATTTTAAAAATATTATAATTAATTATTTATTTGATTTAATTAAAATAAATATTAAATTATTTAATATTTTATTTTATCACGTTAATTATAACTAATCAATTATATTAATTACTTGATTTGACTGAAATAAATGAATTAATTTTGTTTTAATTTGCATTCATTTTTTCTTCTTATATATTTTGATTAATAATTTTTTAAAGTGTCACAAATTTTATATGGCATATTTAAAAAATATTTTTTATTGTCAAATAATTATAATTAATTTATTATATCAATTATTTAATTTAGTTAATTCAAATATTTGATTCAATTTAGTGTTCGTTAATATTTGGGTCGTTGTTTACTAAAAATTCCTATTCATTTTCTTTCTTGATCTTAAATATTTTTATTTTAAATTTTAGATTTTTATTCATTATTTATACTTTTTTATTTTACTACAAGTGTATTTATCCGTGTCATATACGTGATAAGATTGAAATTATAATTTTTAATTATTTTTTTAAATTACTTTGAATTATAATAATTTGATTAATAAAAAAAATATATTATGCATTGTTTGTTGTTATTTTGTTTTTAATTTGCTGAATTGTTGCTCTGTTTTTTTGTTTTTAATTTGCTGAATGGAAAAGTCTAGGGCCAGCAATTTTATTGCATTTTGGTCCGCATGTAACTAGCAGAGAAAGATGAGCCATTGGATAAAATTTCACACCAATCTCACACCATTAAATCATCATTGATGGCTAGTTAATGGCTACCAATCACAAATATTGCTGCCCCTAGCATTGCTCTTGCTGAATTGTTGCTTTGTGCTTTTGTCATATGAAGATCTAGATGCCAACTTTGAGATCACCTCTTAGATTTAATTTACTGATTGTGTTATCGTTCGTTTGTTCTTGTTTATTTAAATTGAAAAAGTATTTTGTACACTAATTTATTATCACTTTTTATATCATTAGTTATATTTAAGAATTGATTTTTTATTACTATTATTATTATTATTATTATTATTATTATTATTGTTGTTGTTGTTGTTGTGAAGACATGCGTTGTAACTTTTGATTTTAATTTTATTTGTATAATTTTATATATTTTTTAATTATGATCAGATCAACCGAATAAATTAGTGATCCATCGGTTGAATTAGTGACTCGGTCATATGATTGGGTTGATTATCGGTTCGATTTTGATGATCAAATGATTTTTTATTGTTGTTGATTATAATTTGTTGATTTTTGTCATATTATTCAAGTTTTATTGATACATTGTAATATATGTAGTGTAATATATGTAGGTTTGGTGGTTGATTGATGTTTTTTTTTTTTGTTCTGATGATTACTGTTTAAGGTTGATTTGTTGCTGTTTTTATCAATGTTATGAAAACCGGATTGGACCAGTCAGTTCGACCGATTCAACCGCAAACCAAAATCATAAATAATTTAGTTTGATATCTAAAACTGAAAATTATAAAACCGGATGTGAACTGTTAAATTGGACAGAAACCGGCCGGTCGACCGAAATTGGAACCGGTCGGTTTGGATAAAACGACGCAATTTCGCGCTTAAGGGGCAGAAACAAAACACGCTTCTCCATCTCCTTCCTTATTCCTTCGAGCGGAACACGCCCTGCCTCAACCCGGGAAAAACCCTAGCCGCCACCACCGCCGCAGGGAGGAGTCGTGTTTGCTGCCGTCCGTCGCAGTCAGGGCTTGTCTCCTCGAGTCTTCGTGCGTCACTGTCAGGGGAGTTCTCCAAGTCTTCGATCTGTTCGCAGTCACCAGTCGCAGGCGCACCGCTTCTTCCTCCAGCTCGGCGGTCGTCGTGTTATCGCCGTTGTTTGTCGCCATCTGTCGCAGTCAGGGGTTTGTCTCCTCGAGTCTTCATGCGTCGCAGTCAGGGGACTTCTCCAAGTCCTTCCCAACAGTGACCTTCATCACAGTAACATGTTCATCTGAAATGTTTATTTTATGGTTTTAAATGGCAAAGTGATGCGAAAAGTGGGTGTGGAGGTTGTGGGGTTGGGAGCCCTAAAGTTCACTGGATTCCTTAGAGAACAATGTAACAGAATAACATGAGTTTTGAATCAATGTACACTGTTCGAATGCTGAAACAGGTACTAAACTAATAAAACCATTCCTTTTTGTTTTTGCTTGAATTTTAGAAGAAAGAGCAATGTAATGTATTCCTTTTTATGATTCCATAAGACCAAGGTTAAATTAACAATTCAGGGGGAGTTGAGTTTTGTTTATGAGTAATTAAATGCACGAAACAGGAATAGAATTGCTAATTTCTTTTGTGACTTTCATTGTTCTTTTCCCCTTGTTGTGCTGCTGTTGTTGTTATGCTGCTGTTTTGTAATGGTTGTTGCTGAATACTAAAAATAGAAATCAAATCAAATGCTGGTTGTCGCTGAATGAGTAGGGTAGCTACCTGCCAATGCCATATATAAATAAACTGATGAATGATGATGATGGTAGTGGAAGGAGAGTCAAAGTGTATAGGTAGTTGGCTTTATATGTGCTTGATTGCAAGACAATTATCTGAAGCTTTCTATTGATTGCTTTTAAATATAGGTCACTTGTTGCCAACTTAGCAGCTGCTAATTGCTACAAGTCTGAGCATTTGAAAAGACCATAAAATTGGGCAGTAGGTACTCAGTTTATTTGTTTGGACCCCTTTATATCTCTATATCTGAATAGTCCTGATGACTGACATTTGTTATTGTTCATGTTTTGTGTATAAACAGTTGAAAAAGCCAAGTATTACTACATTGCTGGCTTTTTCCTAACTGTATCTCCAAATTTCATTCAATTAGTTGCTGAACATGCTGCTGCAAATAACAAGGTATGATACGGATAGAATGTGGTATTTCCTTTTGATTAATGATATAAGCATCTGAATGTTGTGCTTAAAACTTCTAATTCAAAAATTTCACTTGCCATAGCATGAATTGTAATTAACACCATATCTAAGGACCACCAAATAGATGAGTGAGATTTTATATTGGGAGGATTCTTTTGCGCACTAGTTAGGAGAATTTATCATTGACCATTCTTTTTACTTCCATTTTTTTGTTGTTGTATGCAGGTCACTATGAACCTTTCAGCCCCCTTAATTTGGAAACAACACTAGATCTTGTTTATGGCTTGCTCAGCAAGAATAATCTGTTGCTAAGAGAGTTTGATCTCTTACAACAGATGAACGCAACGCTGTCTACGATTAAACCGAAAAGGTCATCTTGCAAGGTTCAGGTTCATGTTCAGTTAGCATAATACCACAGAATGATCAACATTTTCTCACGGAACTAGCTCAACATTCTTTTGAAATTGATAATCCTTGGTCTCCTGACATTTCTAAATTAGAATCTGAGGTGTTAAGTAATCCTATTAACCCTCAAAGTCAAAATTTAATATTTAGATATTTCTTTTTACTATTTAACTTTTGAGTTTGTATTTTGATAAGATCGTATGAATTTGGTTGATGATTTTTTGTATAGTGTTCTAAATTTGGAAGATATTTTAAGATGTTTATTTATAATTTATTTATTGTTTTATTTTAAAACGGTTTTTTCAGTTGAACCACCAGTTGAACCGGTTAGACCAATAAATTAGTAAACCAGTGACTAGAGCAGTTTGATGACCGGTTCGGTTTTTAGAACCTTGGTTTTTATATCATTATGGTGAGTTGAGATGCTGTTTTTATATTGTTGGTGCTGTTTTTATATTGTTATGTGAATTTATATTGTTGAATAGTGAATAAGTTCTGTGAATTGAGCTGCTGTTTTATTTATATTGTTTTGGATAGTGGATAGATTTTGGAAATGTTCTGCCCATGTTTATTCTGTTGCATAATCTTTGATGGCTTGGTTTTGTTTGCAGGGGTTTAAACTAGGAGTATTTGGCACTTCTCAGGTTGTAAGCTTTAAGTCTAAATTGTTAAACTTTTGAAACTTTATTGCTTTCTTCTAGGTATTCCTTGTATTATTCTAATAATTGGTTCTGGCATGTGATGTGTATCTTTTTCGTAAAGAAAAATAAAAAATTAAAGTCACACCAAAGATAAAGAAAAAGAAGGAACGAAAAAAGATTAAAAAGAATCACTTTTTTTGTTTGATATTAAAAACTATCATTTTTTTTAAATAGACTAAGAAATTGACTAACGACATTGGATGTGTTTGGTTTTGCGTTAGAAGGAAGAGAAGCACGTTTGAGTAACGTGATTTTAGGTTCTTAACGTGCCTTTATAAGAAGCTTAGAAATTGTAGCTTCTGCGTTTAGATAATCACGTTAGGATTGGATTTATTTTGTTTATCAATTTTACCCTTAACTTCTTTGCTTGTAGTCCTTTTAGTATTCAAATATTTTAAATATATAATTATATTTTTTTATTAAATTTTTACTTTTGATTTTGTATAAAAAAAATATTTTTGTTTGGCTTTGTTAAAATTTGTAAGTGTAATTCTTGTATATTAATTTATTATTATAATTTTGTTATAATATAAATTATTGATCTCATTAAAAAGAACAAAATAAATAAAAAATTAATTATAACTAAGAATAAATTTATAGTTTAAAATAGTATTAAATAAAAGAGTACTGAGAGTATTAAAAAAATTATAAGTAATATAATTTAATAAAGTATATTTTGATATATATTTTTCATATATTATTTTTGCTTTTGATATAAAAATATATTGTCAATTTTAATATATTATTTTTATTTTAGTAAGTAAATATTAATTTTATTATAAAATTAATTAATAATATTTATTT